>NC_056743.1:1743224356-1743359356 GCF_019279795.1 Protopterus annectens | reverse complement strand
ACATATTTGTTTCAGTGTTTAATTTTTAGATGTTTGCTTTTGTGTTTTTTAATCAAATATATTTAGGATATTTTAATACGTTTAGGGTGATTATGGTTTGTATGCCACAGTGGTGCAGCAGTTAGCATTGTCGCCTCACAGTAAGAGGTTCTCCCGTTCGATTCTCTGCTGGAGCGCCTTCTGTGTGGAGTCTGCATGTCCTTCCCGCGGTCGAGTGACGTTAAAGACATGCAGGTAGGTGCAACCGTGAATGGGTGTGCCTTCTTTGAAGGCTGGGCATCAGGCTGGCAACTCGGTACCATAAAAATCAACTGCCAATCATTAGCGGACTGGAGTTCCGCTGTAGTGACCCCTAACCAGGAAAAGCCGAAAGAAATTATTAGGGTGATTATGGTTTGTGCAAGACCTTTGAATGATGTAAAAAGGTTTTCCTCTTTCCACTGTGTGCACAGCAGTGATGTAATTTAGTTTTTGACAATTGACAGTGGGAGTGGAAAGTGTGTGCAGGACATCCTACCTATAGCAAAAACATTTTTTATCTGGTTGTTCATAAATTTCACTCACTATACATTGCATAGGGCAGTGTTGTAGTGATGTATTGTAGGGCAAACTATTTTCGAGGGGGAAGCAAGTCATTTAGACTTGTTAGCCATCTAGGAACCCATGACAGGCATTTCCCCATTAGTATGAATGTGTGACCTGTGAGAACATCTCATTAGAAGCAGATATCCAGAATTGGTAGAGTAGAAATTCAAATGATTGTGGAAGAATCTGGTGTCTGAGCCAGCTCTGATCAGGCAGGATACAGCCAGGGAGATCAAATCTGATGCCAGCTAACATTGTGCTGCCCAGAGATAGTCGTGTACCAGTTTAGATTAGGTTTGAAAGTTAGAGCGGTTAACTAGCAAACCCCATATGTTCAAGTGTCAAGATAGGGTTGTAAAATGAAGAATGTATGAGGAACTCCTTGGTGCAGCTCCAAAGCAGTGCCTTTCAGAACCCCCACAGGCCACCATCCAGAAGATGAAATGTGCTATTAAATATATTTACAACACCATCTATGTGTTTATCTAGGTTAGCTGCCCCCCCTTTAATTAGAAACCATTTCAAGCAAAAGAGGACATTTGAACAGGGCCATAGGAGAGGGGAACATAGACTAAGGCAGGTAGCTTGAAAGGTCAGGAGTCGTATGTTCTTTGTGTTTCACTGTTACAGTCATTACAGTTGGGATGTCTATCGTGTTTCACTGTTGCAGTCGTTACTCTTGGGTTATCCTGCTGGCAGGCTACCCTCAGTCAGCCAGAATTCCAAAGTCTAGGTCCGGGCTTCTTCCCTGACGTCAGAGCGCCAGGGGTATAAAAGATGCAGCCGACGCCATTTTCTTCAGTCTTTCTTGCCGCGCGGTGCCCGAAGCAAAAGCAAGTTCGCAAGTGCCGGTCGGCCAACTCCTGAGATATTCAAATCCGAATTTCAGAACCGAAGTCTTCATTAAAGCTAAGTACCCTGTTGGTGAAACTTTTTTTCTTGCTCCAGTCCGATGTCAGAAAAAGTAAACAATTGTATTTCTTGTGGGAAGCAAATACCTCATAAGGATTTCCACTCTTTCTGTATTCCTTGCCTAGGCCTTGATCACAACATTGCTAGCTGTTGGTTTTGTGCTAGATTTAACCAACGCACTATTAAGCGTCGGTTCGATTTTGCATTTCATTACTTTGGCCGAAGATTTAATTATATAATGCCGTTGGACCAGCCAACAACCGGACTTTACAAAAAACCCAAGGACATGGAAAAGGATAGGCATCCAAGGTCCAAAACCGATGAGGCCTCTGCTAGGCCAGTCGCCGGTTCTCAGTGAGGCGCTTTCGCAGCCCCTGGCACCCGCTACCTCAGTGCCATAGGCTGCTTCCGACTCCCACGTGGAGCCGACTGGGCCTCTGGATACTCGAAAATCATTCCCTCAGATGGGTCCAGAGCCGCTGAGCAGGCATCGGCTTTTGAGGGTGTCTTCAGACCTACACAACTATATATTAAGCCATCTTCAGCTTCAAAGACTAAAGCAGCTCTAAAGACAAAGAAACAAGTACAGCATTCTCCTGCTCAGACTTCCATGCCTAAAAAACAGATGCTCAAAATGGCCGAAGACCTAATTACTTTGATCAGGGGCTCCCATCCCCCTCCTGATAAGAGGCCAAGGCAAGAGACAGAGTATGATTCTTCTGATCAGGTTTCTATTTCCTCTGATTCCTCTTCTGAACAGGATTACTGCATGCTTCCCTATGAGGATTCTGATGCTGAAGAATCCATTCCTTCAGCCTCTTCTCCTGAGGATTATTCTTTTGGGGAAACCCTGCATACCATGAGGGAGCATTTCCATTGGGAGAGCCAAGATTATTCTGAATCTAAGAAAAGGCTTAGAGACTTTCTGCTACTTCCTCAGCACAGACCCCTTGCTATTCCACCTGTTCTAGACATTGTAGATGTATTTTCAGAGTCCGGCCTGTCCCCTGACTCTTTGCCCCCCTGCACCTGCTAAGCCAGACAGATACTACAGGGTCCCGGATTCTCATAAATTCCTATATAAAACCCCGGTGCTGACCCAGAAACTATATCTCAAGGTCCCAAAGGGGGTCTAAGCTTCCATTGCAAAAAAACCCTGTCCCCTCTGATAGGGATTCTAGGGCTCTAGACAGATGGGGGAAAAACATGTACACTTCTGCTACCCTGGCTGTAAGGGCTTTAAATTGTCAGTTTCATATGCTTAAATATCAGCAATATTTAATGTCACTGCTTAAACAGAAATTGTTGACAAATACTGAATGTTCAGAGAACAAGGAATTGCAGGATTTATTGCATGCAGTTGAACAAGTGGGATAGCATACTTTGCATTGTGGTTATGATTCACTGTAGGCCTCTTGCAGGGACGCTGTTACAGGTTCTGTTATTAGAAGGCATGCTTGGTTAAAGGAACAGAATCTGCCTGATCATGTTAAAGCAAAATTATTAGATGCACCATTACAGCATGATACTTTGTTTGGTACTAAAGCAGAAGAGGTGTTGAAAAAAATGGAGGATAAAGCAAAAATCCATGCAGACAGTCAAGGATTTCTTACAGGTACAGCCACCCAGGTTTAGCAGGAACTAGCCTTCAAAATATTGGTCCTTTCCAGTGTCTGACAGGTCACAAAGAGGCAGATCTCAGCCCCAAGGCTCATACAGGCCTAAACAATGGGGTGCTCCTACCTCCAAAAGCGGAGAAGACAAATCACAGCCTTACAGGAAACCGTCCCAATGACTTTCCTCTACCAGATCCAAGCACTTTTCTTTTGGCAGCCCCCTTAGGGGGAAAACTAGCACTTTTCATCAAATTGGCAAATGGTTACCCAAGACAAATGGGTCATGAATATAGTGTCCCAAGGCTACAGGTTCCATTTTCACACCCTACCAAGGTCAAAAGGTATGCCAGACCTGCCACACAA
Source organism: Protopterus annectens (assembly GCF_019279795.1). NCBI lineage: Eukaryota > Metazoa > Chordata > Ceratodontiformes > Protopteridae > Protopterus > Protopterus annectens. The sequence goes on along the minus strand of NC_056743.1, from coordinate 1,743,355,880 downwards.
TCAATGGGCAGAGGCACAAAAACAAATTACAGCCCTCATGGACATGAGGGCCATTCAGCAAGTACCACAACAAGAGCAGGGGCAAGGATTTTACTCCAGACTTTTCCTAGTACCCAGAAAGTACAAAACCTGGAGACCAATACTGGACCTGTCTATACTAAATACGTTTCTGGAAGTTCCAAAATTCAAGATGTTGACTCTACAGCAACTACTTCCCATGCTGGGCAAGAAGGCTTGGCTCGTAACTTTGGACCTAAGAGGCATACCTGCATGTCCCAGTCACAGTCTTGCAGAAGATACCTCAGATTCATAGCTGGCTCAAGGCATTACTAATTCTCTGCACTGCTCTTTGGTTTATCTACTGCGCCCAGGGTCTTCACAAAATGCCTGGCACCAGTAATTGCGTTTTGCAGACAAAAAGGAATTCAAATATATCCCTACTTGGACGACTGCCTAATTCAAGCAGAGAACAGACATTCTTCTAAAGCATCTGGTGTTTGTAAAAAGATTACTAATTGGCCTAGGGTACACAGTAAACAAAAAAAAAAAAAAGAAATCAAAATTAGTACCCTCTCAAGAGATAATATTCCTGGGTGCAAGCTTAAATACAACTGCCTAGATGGCTTATCTCATGCCAGACAAACAAAAGCATCCGACTACTTACTTCAAGAAATTGGCAACAAAAACCCACTTATTTGCAAGGAAAATCCTGCAGGCCTTGGGTTTCACCAAGGCATCCTGCATTCTACTAATTCCATATGCCCGTCTGCATATGAGGAAACTACAATGGTATTTAAAAAATGTTTGGACTCAGCATTGCCACAGCTTGGAGACAGTAATTGCACTCATTCCCTGCCTGCAACAGGAGTTTCAATGGTGGGCAGAAGCCTGTCACCACAACAAGGGTCTGCCGTTCGGTCTACCCACAGCCAGACAGACACTGGCAACAGATGCATCAGATTATGCCTGGGGGGCCCGTATGGCAGGGAAATGTATTCAGGGCACATGGCCTGCAAACCAGATGCATCTTCACATCAATCAAAAAGAGATGCTAGCTGTTCAAAATGCCCTGACAGCTTTCAAGGACCTGCTTCATCCAGGACAGTTACTGATACAGACAACACTATGGTCATGTGGTACATAACCAAGGAGGTACACATTCCTACCCCCTATGCAGACAAGCAATGACCTTATGGGACACAGCATTGGCTTTTCAAGTTCACCTGCAAGCACAATTCCTGCCAGGAAAAACAAATACTCTGGCAGACGAACTAAGCAGAAACCTCATGGATCCCCATGAATGGAAACTGGATCCACAAGTCTTCAGCATAAGGAAATGGATATACCCAGACGTAGATCTATTTGCTCCCCCTCACAACTGCCAATTGCAGAGATTTTGCACAAGGATTTATCACAAGCAAGCATGGAAGGTAGATGCCCTATCCTTCAGCTGGAAAAATCTAACAGTATATGCCTTTCCTCCACTGCCTCTGCTTCCCAGGGTACTCCTAAAGGTCAGACAAGAAAAGCCAAAAATTATACTGATTGCACCAGACTGGCCACGCCAACACTGGTACCCAATCCTAAAGAGCTTGTCTCAAGGTCCAGCATGGATATTGCCTCAAACATCACTTGCTGACCCAACAAAGCAATCAGATCTTGCACAGCCAGCTCAGGACCTTAAATCTGGCAGCATGGCGGGTAATGTAGCCATTCAGAACACTCCTCTTTCAAAAGCTGTTATGGATGTTATCTTGGAGGCCAGGAGGCCCAGTACCAGAAAATCTTATGCAGAGAAATGGAAAAGATTCTGTGCTTGGAACAAGGCATTGACACGTGTGTACCAAATATCCCTCAGATTTTACAATACCTAACTGAGATGCTGAACAAAGGCCTTTCTTTCTCATCAATTAAGATTCATGCCTCTCCCATTTCAGCCCATTACAATGCGGAACCACCTATCTTTTCTCATCCTTTAAGGCAGTACCTCAGAGGGGCCAAAAACATCAGGCCTCCAAGGAGAGCACCAATTCTGGCCTGGGACCTCAATTATGTTTTGGAAAAACTCACACTGCCTCCTTTCGAGCCAGCATCAACAGCAGATATAAAATTCTTATCCTGGAAAACAGCTCTGCTCCTAGCAATAATCTCTGCAAGGCGAGTCTCTGAGTTACAAGCACTCATGGCTGTGGAACCTTTCATCATTTTTCACCCAGACATGGTTTCTCTGAGGACAAACCCTGCATTTAGGCCTAAGGTGGTGTCCAGTGTGGCCCTTCACCAAACCATTCACTTGCCTACCTTTTAATCCAAATCCACAGAACAAGGGTGAGAAAATTCTGCATTCTTTGGGCATACACAGGCAGCTACGCTTCTACTTGGACAGAACTAAAGCTTTCAGAAGGACTGAGCAACTTTGTGTCATATGCTGCAGGATCACAAGGAAAGGTATCTCAAAACAGACTATTTCTAAATGGATAGACTATTGCATCCGTTTCTGCTATTCTCAACATGGCAAATCAGTGCCTAAGGGCATTAGGCCTCATTGCACAAGAGCAGCAGCCACTTCAGCAGCCTTCCTCAGAGTTGTACCAGCCAAAGATATCTTAGATGCTGCAACCTGGAGTTCAGTGCACACCTTCACAAAGCACTACCACCTACCTCTTTACTCTAAGTCCAGAGCAGGCTTTGCCACTGCAGTCCTGCAGGGTCTCATAGCCTCTCCTAATCCTACTTAGTCCAGCCACCCATCTTCAGCTTTGGGATTCAACCCAAGAGTAATGACTGCAACAGTGAAACACGATGAACATAGTACAGTTGTGTACCTACCATAAATGTAGATGTTCGAGTGTATTCACTGTTGCAGTCCAGGATGTTCATCACAGCTGCAGTAATGACAGATGGGTTTTCAGCCGGTCCCTCGGTCGGCAATTTCCAAAGTCTTGGTCCAAGGCCCGTTTGTGTCTCGGCACTCTTCTGACGCCAGGAAGGCCAGAGTATACAAGACACATCAGTCTTTTGCCCTGCCGCAGAAGCAGTTCAAGTGCGGTCGGCCAGCTCCTGAATTACGGAAAGTATTTGGAACCGGGTCTTCATTAAAGCTAAGTACCCGTTGGGAATCTTTTTGCCTCAGACCGATGTCAGAAAAAGTTAATAATTGTATTTTGTGGGAAGCAAATACATTCCCTCTGCATACCTTGTTTGGGCCCCCAGACACGTCGGGCTGTCGTCTTGCTGTCGCTTACCTTCAATAAACGCACTATCAGCGTCGGGGAGTTCGCCCAACACTTTTTCGGTAAAGCTTTTGATTATAAAATGTAGTCTGACACTGACTACCGCTTTACCCAAAAACGCAAGGAAAAGGACCGACATCACGAGTCGGGTCTCCACCGACACCACGCCCAAACAGGCTCCACGTGGTCCGTTCTCAGTGAGACGCCTTTGCAGTCCTGACTACCGGATGCCAGCCGGGTGTCTTCTGTACCCGACCGCTGGGTCATACTACAACCAGCTCCAGCTTATACCGAGCCTACTAATGTGGACAGATCTACATCCACTCAGGGTGTATTCAGACCTTCAACCTCCTTCTCTATTAAGGCCTTTACCTACCAAAAGCAGCCAGGCATCATATTAGGCCTGCTGCACAAGGCCCATCTCCTGGGCCCATGCCTAAGAAACAGATGCTTAAAATGGCTGAGGATCTTATTACTCTTATCAAGGTTCTAGCCAGCCCTCCTGACAAGAGACCCAGAGTGGAGGAAGAATCTTCTGATCAGGGATCCATTATGTCAGAGCATTCGATGCTGAGGAACACTCTTATTCCCCTTTGAGGATTCGGATGCTGAGGTCTATTCCGCCTGTATCCCCCTGAGGATTTTTCTTTGGGAAACCTTACACACCCTGAGGGAACACTTCCATTGGGAAGGCAAGACTTTTCAGACTCCAAGAAAAGGCTTAGGAATTTCTTTGGTTACCTCAGCACAGACCCCTGGCTATTCCTCCTGTCTTGGAGGTACTGGATGATGTCTATTCGAGGCTTGTTTAAATCCAGATTCACTGCCTCCTGCACCAGTTAAGCCTGATAGATATTACAGAGTACCCAGTTCTCACCAATTTCTATAAAGGCTATAATGCTGACCCTGAAACCATTTCACAAGGCCCTAAGGAATAAAGGCCTCCACTTCCAAGAACCCATTACCTGCAGAAAGGAATCTAGATCACTTGAAAGGTGGGGTAAGAAGGTTTATAGCCACCCTTGCCATGAGGGCCTTAAACTGCCAGTTTCATATGATTAAATACCAACAGTTCCTGTTATCACAATTAAAAAACAAAATGTCTCAACCTGAACAACCAGATTTAAAAGTTACAGGATATGATGCATAGTGCAGAACAAGTGGGTAAACACACTTTACAATGTGGTTATGATGCCCTAGAGGCCTCCAGTAGAGCGGCTGCTACAGGATCAGTCATTCGCAGACATTCCTGGCTTAGAGAACAAAATCTGCCTGATCATGTGAAAGCAAAACTTGATGCACCTTTACAGAAGGATGTTCTTTTGGTACCAATGCTGAGGATATATTACAAAATGGAAGAGAAAGCCAAATCTATGCAGACTGTCAAAGCTTTCTTACAGGTTCAGCCACCACGATTTAGCAGGAATTGGCCATCAATAAACTGGTCCTTTCCAGCCACCGACAAGCCCCAAAGAGGCAGATACAGACGAGGAAGGGGCAGAGGGCAATCACAAGGGTCTTATAGAGGCAGACATTGGCAATCTCCAGCACCAAGAGGTGGTGAAGACAGTGCACAACAATACAGGAAGCAAACTCAATGACTCCCTCATTTCCATGCCAAGCAAGTTTCAACTGGCAGCACCTTTGGGAGGAAAACTAGCATTATTTGCAAGCAATTGGCATATTGTCACAACAGACAAATGGATACTGGACATTATAAACAGAGGCTACAAATTTCAATTTCACACTCTTCCAAAAATGAGAGGCATGCCAAACCTACCACAAAATCAAAGGGTAGAGGCACATCTGCAAACTTCAAAGCTCCTAAACATGAGGGCTATACAAAAGGTACCTACGCACCAAAAAGGCCAAGGTTTCTATTCAAGGCTTTTCCTGGTACCAAGAAAAGGAACCGACTGGAGACCCATTCTGGACTTATCAATACTAAACACATTTCTACTGCATCAAAAAATTCAAGATGCTCACATTACAGCAACTTCTTCCCATGCTGGGCAAGGAGTTTTGGCTGGTAACATTGGACCTCAAGGAGGCATACCTGCATGTCCCAATCAGACAAAGCTGCAGAAGATACCTCAGATTTCTTGCAGGTTCAATCCACTATCAATTCTCTGCATTGCCCTTTGCTTATCTACTGCGCCAGAGTATTCACCAAGTGCCTGGCATCAGTGATTGCATATTGCAGACAAAGGATACAAATTTACCCTTATGTGGACGACTGCCTGATCCAAGCGGACAGCAAACATATACTACTGGAACATCTGGCATATGTGACACAGTTACTGCTTTCTCTGGGATACACCATCAACAAGGAGAAATCAAAGCTAACACCTGCTCAGAAAATAACCAGATGGCATACCTTCTAGAAAAAAAACAAGGGCAATTATCTCAGTACAAAATACTAGCAAAAACACCAGGCTTACTGCAAGGAAAATCCTGCAGGCTCTGGGTTTAAGCCATCTGCATTCTCTTCTAATCCCAAGCTGCATATGTGGAAACTTCAATGGTTCCTAAAAAATCTATGGTCTCAACACAGTCACAGCTTGGAAGCAATCATTCCAATAATTCGTGTCTACAAAGGAATTTCTATAGTGGGCCCAAGCATGTCAACTAAACACAGGCCTCCCATTCTGCAAGCCTCAAGCAAAACAAGTGGTAACCACAAACGCCTGGATTACGCCTGGGGCACATATGAAGGACAGGTGGTGCATTCAGGGCAGATGGTCCTAAAAGGAAAAGCACCTGCACATCAATCAAAAGAAATGCTGGCAGTAATAAATGCAATTACAGCTTTCAAGGACTTCCTGCATCCAGGACAATTGCTCATAAGAACAGACAACACCACAGTAATGTGTACATAAACAACAAACGACTCCTACTCATACCCCTTGTGCCACAGTAATGTACATAAAATAAACGAGGACTCACTCCTCCCCCTAGACTAGCCATGACTCTTTGACTCTTGGAACTTGGCTCTAGAAAGACAAATCGAACTTCAAGCACACTACTTGCCAGGGACGGAAAACACACTGGCAGACACTCTGAGCAGAAATATGACAGATCCACACGAATGGAAACTACATCCACAGGTGTTTCACGACATAGTCCAAGCGTGGGGGATGCCAGATATAGATCATTTTGCCTCTCACAGAAACCATCAATTGAAAAGGTTTTGTTCAACGACTTTCCACCCAAGGGCCTGGAAAGTGGACGCCCTTTCATTCAGTTGGACAACATGGACAGTTTATGCATTCCCACCTCTCTCTTTCTGCCAAGGGTACTTTGAAAAGCAAGAACACAGACAAACCGAGGATGATACTGATTGCTCCAGACTGGCCAAGGCAACACTGACAAGGCAACACTGGTATCCACTCCTGAGGAGTCTAACACATACTCCTCCCTGGTCCCTGCCTCTAATACCTCTCCTGCTGACACAGAACAACTACAAGACCCTACACAGCCAGCTGAAAACACTCAACCTCGCTGCATGGAAAATCCCTTAACACCACATCAAACTCTACTCTCCAAGGAGGTGCAGGATGTCATCTTGGAGGCCAGAAGACCATCCACTAGAAAAGCAAATGGAAGCGGTTTTGCTGTTGGAATGAGAAAGAGGACAGGACCCTAGAAAATTGAACTTACCTCAGGTTTTACAGTACCTAGCTGAACTTCTGCAGTGGACTTTCATTTTCTTCAATTAAAATACAGCCATCTCTGCAGAATTCAACACGGATCCTCATTTATTCTCACATCCACTGGCAGTTCCTCAGAGGTAAGAATATAAGACCTCCAAGGAAACAACCAATACCAGCCTGGGACCTTACTAGAAAATTAACTTTGCCTCCCTTTGAACCTGCTGCTACAACAGATCTACAATATTTGACCTGGAAAACAGCCACTTCAGCTTGCAGAGTTTCTGAACTCCAGGCCTCATGGCAGTGCAGCCATTCCTCATCTTCCATCAGGACAGGGTTTCGTCTCGGTATCCTTAAACCAAGCCATACATCTTCCTACTTTTTATCCTAACCTCAAAACAAAGGGGAAAGGCTGTTCACTCTTAGACATTTCACAGGCAGCTACTGCTACTATTTGGACAGAACGAAGCCCCCTCAGGAAATCAGACAACTTTTGTGTATGTGCTGCTGTGGGGTCCAGGAAACCAGTTACCAAACAGACCATTTCCAAGTGGATTGGCCACTGCAGGAAACCTGTCCCCACTGGTATCAGATCTCACTCCACCAGGGCAACAGCCACCTCTACAGCCTTCCTCAGAGGTGTGCCTACTAAGGATATCTTGGAGGCAGCCACTTGGAGTTCTCACAAAACACTACCATCTGCCTTATACTCCAGAACAAGAGCAGGCTTTGCCACTGCTGTTTTGCAGGGCATTCTGGCTCAACCCAGTTCCTCATAGTTCCTACCACCCTATGCATAGCTTTGGGACTCTACCCATCTGTGATTACTGCAGCTGTATGCACGATGAACATAGTACAGTTTTGTACCTACCATAAATGTAGATGTTAACAGCTGCAGTACAGGTTTCCCTCCTCCTTCCCCACTTGGCAATCCTGCTATGTTTTATTTGCTTTTACAAAAGCTTTATTTATGTATCTGACATCTGGGGCAAGAAAGATGAAAACCCATCTGTCATTTACCCACCCACCATCCCCCTTTTCTTTGCTGGGTCTTATCTGCACTTTTCTATCCTATACAACCTACTTGGTGTATTTACTTGTAGATGAAGGAAATGTTATTTTTGTGCATGTATTTTTATTGGCATATTTTTCAGACTACCAATTTGGGGGCACCTGACATCTGGGGCAAGAAAAACTGAAGAAAATGGCGTCAGCTGCATCTTTTGTATGCCTGGCGCTCTGACGTCAGGGAAGAGGTGACAGCAACCGACGCTGGACCTAGACTTTGGAATTCTGTCCGACTGAAGGTAGCCTGCCAGCAGGACAACCCAAGAGTAATGACTGCAACAGTGAATACACTCTAACATCTACATTTATGGTAGGCACACAACTGTACTTTATCTGCTTGCAGGTAGCCCTCAGTCAGCCTGATTAACAAAAGTCTTGGGTCCTGCGTCGGTTGCTGTCCCTTCTTCCATGTCAGGGGTATAAAACATGCAGCCAACGCCATTACATCAGTCTTTCTTTTCATACGGTGCCCGAAGCAGAAGCAATTCTCAAGTGCCAGTCAGCCGACTCCTGAAATTTTCGTTTTTGAGTTTCAGACCTGAAGTCTTCAACTAAAGCCAAGTACCCCATTGGGGAAACTTTTTCTTGCTCCTTCCCAATGTCAGTAAAATTAATAATTGCATTACTTGTGGAAAGCAAATACCTCAAAGATTTTCATTTGTACTGTATTCCTTGCCTAGGCCCTGACTGCGATGTACCTTGCTGTCGGTTTTGTGCTTTATTTAATCAGCACACTATTCGTCTGTATATTTTCGCCTCCAAATGTTTCGGTTCTCTGTTTAATTATCCAGGAATGTTGTTTGTTTGCTGTCCGACTACCGAGATTCTGAAAAAATGCAAAGATAGACAGGCTGCCGAGGTCCAAAACTGCCGACAACGCTTCTCCTAAGCCAGTCGCCAGTTTGCCAGTACTCAGTGAGGCACTTTCGCAGCCCTTGATACCCGCTACTTCTGATTCTCAGGCCTCTACTGAGACCCATTTGGAGTCCGGTATGCCGTGAGATGCTTCAACTATGGAACCCGCGGATGTCTCTACGTTGGATGGGTCCTGAGCCGCTGTGCAGGCACCAACTTCTGAGGGTGTATTCAGGCCTACGGACTTGCATATTAAATCGACGCCTCCTTCTTTACTTAGGCCTAAATATCAATCCATGCCTAAAAAACTGATGCCCAGGCCACATGCTCAGGCCTCTATGCTTAAAAAACAAATAAGAATGGCTGAAGATCTAATAACTCAAATCAGGGGTAGCCACCCCCACCCCCCTTCTAAGATGCCTAGGATTGAAGTTGATTATGAATCTTCTGATCAGGATTCTGTTTTTTCTGATTCTTCTGATGATCTGGATTTGCCCTTATCTACTTATGAAGATTCTGATGCAGAAGGGACTCCATTCCCTCTTCTTCCCCTCCAGAGGATTTTTCTTTTGGGGAAATCTTACATACTCTAACGGAGCATTTCCACTGGGAAATCCAGGATTTTTCTGATTCAAAAAAGAGGCTTAGGGATTTCCTTCTACCTCAGCATAGGCCTTTAGCTATTCCTCCTGTTACTAGACATTGTTGATGCTTTTTTGGAATCTAGTTTGGCCCCTGATTCCCTGCCTCCTGCTCCCAGAAAACCTGACAGATACTACAGGGTCCCTGAGTCCCACAAGTTCCTTTTTAAAAATCCTGTTGTAGATCCAGTGACTACTTCACAGGGACCCAAGGGCATTAAAGCTTGTACTGCTAAACATCCTACTCCTTCTGATAGAGACTCCAGGGCGTTGGATAGATGAGGTAAGAAGGTTTACACTTCTGCAACCTTGGTCATTGCCAGTTTCATATGTTAAGTATCAACAACATGTTACTGGACTGCTTAAACAGAAAATAATGTTGATTCCTGACTGTGTGGAAAATAAAGAATTACAGGATTTAATGCATTCTGCTGAACAAGTTGGAAAACATACTTTGCAGTGTGGTTTTGATTCATTAGAGGCCTCTTGGTGGGCTGCTGTTACTGGGTCTGTGCTCAGAAGGCATGCTTGGCTTAAGGAGCAATCTTTGCCTGATCATGTTAAAGCTAAATTGTTGGATACTCCTTTACATCAGGACCGCCTGTTAGGCAACAAGGCTGAGGAAGTTCTTAAAGATGGAAGGTAAAGCTAAATCTATGCAAACTGCCAAAGAATTTTTTACAAGTTCAGCCTCCTAGATTTAGGCACTGGCCCTCTAAGAATTGGTCCTTTCCAGCCCCTTCCAGGTGTTCTCAAGCCAAACCCAGGCACAGCGAAAACCCCAGGTGTCAGTCCCAGGGGGCACACAGAACTAAGCAGTGGGGGGCCTCCACTTCCAAATCTGGGAATAAGACTCCCCCCTATGATAAACTGTCTGAATGACTTCCTTTTAAAATTTCCAAGCACTTATCAACTAACTGCCCCTTTGGGGGTAAATATTGCTCTTCATGCAAAGAATTGGGAACTCATTACCCAGGACAAATGGGTTTTAAATATAGTGTCCCAGGGATACAGATTTCACTTCCACACGTTGCCAACACCAAGCAGGTGGCCGGACCTACCCCCAAATCAGTGGGCAGAGGCCCAAAAACAAGTGTTTTCTCTCTTAAGCATGGGGGCTATTCAACTGGTACCAGAAGAGGAAAAGGGAGAAGGTTTCTACTCAAGACTTTTCCTGGTACCCAGAAAAGAATTCATGGCATCCTATCCTGGACCTGTCTACTCTAAATACCTTTTTGGAGATTCCAAAATTCAAGATGCTGACTCTTCACCAATTACTTCCTATGCTAGGCAAAGATGCCTGGTTGGCAACACTAGATTTAAAAGAAGCATACCTGCACATCCTAATCAGGGAATCTTACAGAAGATAGTTATGCTTCAAAGCAGGCTACACGCACCATCAGTTCTCTGCACTGCCCTTTGGCTTATCTACTGCGCCCAGGGTATTCACAAAGTGCCTCGCTCCAGTTATTACATTTTGCAGGCAAAGAAATATTCAAATATACCCATACCTGGAAGATTGCCTAATTCAGGCAGAAAGCTTTTGTACAAAGGGTTTTAACTTGTCTGGGGTACACCATAAACGAAAAATCGCAACTGGTACCCTGTCAAAAAATTATATTCCTGGGAGCAAGCTTGATTACAACTTCCCAGATGGCTTACCTCACGCCAGAGAAACAATTTCATTTGACAACCTACTTCAAACAAGTAGCCACAAAAACCCTGCTATCTGCAAGACAAATACTACATCCTTTGGGTTCATGGCCTCCTGCATTCTTCTAATTCCATATGCAAGACTGCATATGAGGAAACTACAGTGGTATCTAAAAAGCCTATGGTGTCAACATTCTCAGGACCTAGAAACAATAATTCCCATCATACCTTGCCTACGCCTACAGTTCCTTTGATGGGCAGAGGCCTGCCACCAAAAAAGGGACTACCTTTTACACCACCCCTTGCCACGCTAACAGACACATCAGACTATGCATGGGGGGCTCACCTGGCAGGGAAGTGCATTCAGGGCAAATGGGAACCCAAGTCAAATGCACCTACATATCAATCAAAAAGAAATGTTAGTTGTACAGAATGCTCTGACAGCCTTCAAGGACCACATTCTTCCAGGACAACTAATGGTAAAGATGGACAACACCACTGTTATGTGGTACACATTTTTACCCCCTTTGCAGACTAGCCATGGCATTGTGGAACACAGCCTTGAGCTACCAAGTGCACCTAGAAGCTCAATTCCTGCCAGGAAAATTAAATACACTGGCAGACGTACTAAGCAGAAACCTCATGGACCTGCACAAGTGGAAACTGGAACCCAAGGGCTTTCAACATGTTGACAAGCAAATGTGGGGGAGCCCAGATATAGACCTGTTTGCACCTCTCCAGAACTACCAATTGACAAATTTCGCACAAGGACCCCCCACAAACAAGCCTGGAAAGTGGATGCTCTGTCCTTCAGCTGGAAAAAACTTATCACCCTATGCCTTCCCCCCCTCTGCTCTCCAAAGTACTACTAAAAATCAAATGGGACATACCAAGGATGATTTTGATTGCTCCAGACTGGCCGCGCCAACACTGGTACCCCCTCCTGTGCAGTGTGTCACGGCTATCTCCATGGCACCTGCCCCACACTCCTTTCCTGCTGTCTCAGCAGGAGAACCAGATTCTGCACCCTCAGCTTCTAACACTGAACCTTGCAGCCTGGCTAATTACTTAATCTCTCCTTTACCATACCTCAGCAAACCTGTGATGGATATCACTTTAGAGGCAAGGAGGCCTAGTACTAGAAAAGCTTATGCTGAAAAATGGAAAATATTCTGTGCCTGGAACCACTCTCAAGGGATGAGCACAACAGCGCCCAATTTACCTCAGATTTTACAATACTTAACTGAGATGCTTCACAAGGGCCTGTTTTTTTTTTTTCCTCCATTAAAATCCATGCCTCAGACATTTCAGCTCATTATAACAGAACCTCCCCTCTTCTCTCATCCACTACTCAAGAAGTTCCTCAGAGGGGCCAAAATTTTGAGACCACCCAGAAGAGCTCCAACCCCAGCCTGGGACCTTAACTTTGTCTTGGAGAAACTCACTCTACCTCCTTTCGAGCCAGCTGCTACTGCAGACTTATTTTTTTTCTTGGAAAACAGCTTTCCTTTTAGCAATCACTTCAGCTAGAAGGGTATCTGAATTACAGGCCCTTGTGGCAGTGGAGCCTTTCATCATCTTTCATGCGGACAGGGTGTCCCTCAGAACCAATCCATCCTTCATGACCAAGGTGGTATCCAGTGTGGCTCTTAATCTGTCCATTCGCCAACCTTCTTTCCCAATCCACAGAATAAAGGGGAATGGATACTGCATTCCTTAGATGTGCACAGACAACTTAGATTCTACTTGGACAGGACTAAACCTCTAAGGAAATCTGAACAACTGCTGGTGGCATTTGCTGCAGGGGCAGAGGGGAAAGCTATTTCAAAGCAAACCATTTCTAAATGGATAAGCCATTACATTCATTTCTGCTATAAGCACCATGGAAAAACCTATCCCTCAGGGGATCAGACCTCACTCCACCAGGGCTGCATCTACCTCTAAAGCCTTTCTCAGAGGCGTCCATACCAGAGACAGCCTAGATGCTGCTACCTGGAGTTCTGTACATACGTTCACCAAGCATTATCATTTGCCAATTTTCTCTAAATCCAGAGCTGGCTTTGCCACTGCAGTCTTGCAGGGCCTTATTGCTGGCCCTAATGCTATCTAAATTCCTCCTCCCAACCATAGCTTTGGGACTCTACCCAAATGTAATGACTGCAACAGTGAAACACGAACATAGTACAGTTGTGTACACTTACCATAAATGTAGATGTTCGAGTGTATTCACTGTTGCAGTCCTGGTTGCCCTCCCTCCCAGCCCCCTAACTTCTTTTGGCTATACCTCTACTATGCTTAAAAGCCTTTTTGGTGTATTTTCTATTTTGTAGGAGGTATATCTTTGTACTTTTATATTTAATTGCTTCCCATTAGGGGGACACCTAACATCTGGGGCAAGAAAAACTTATGTAATGGCATCGGCTGCATGTTTTATACCCTTGACGACCTGACATGGAAGGGACAGCAACTGATGCAGGACCCAAGACTTTGTTAATCAGGCCGACTGAGGGCTACCTACAAGCAGGTAACCCAAATGTAATGACTGCAACAATGAATGCACTCTAACATCTATATTTATGGTAAGTGTACACAACTGTATTTTATCCATTGTATAGCCAAGAAGATGCCTCATTAGATGTTCTACGTGTTTGTGTTAGTCATCACATTTGGGTCATCTTGCCAGGGGTAGCCCTCAGTCGGCTTGAATACCAGAAGCTTAGTATTTCTGCATTGGTTGCTGTCGCTCCAGGACTGACGTCGGGTCATCAGTGGTATAAAATCAGGCAGCTGGCACCATTACATCAGTCTTTCTTGCCGAGGAGCCAAAAGCAGAAGCAGTTCGCACGAGTGCCAGTTGGCCGCTACCTGAGTTTACGTTTCCCAATTGAAGTTGAAGTCTTGTAAATCTAAGTACCCCGTTGCGGATACTTTTTTCTTGCTCTAACCAATGTCAGAAAAAGTCAATTGTCTCGCCTGTGGAAAGCAAATACCACACACATACTTTCATTCTTACTGCGTCACTTGTTTAGCCCCAGACCACGACACCCCCCCCTTCGCATTTGTGCTTTGTTCAGTGCCAGAATTATACATTGTCGGGCCCTTATTGTAGCTAGATGTTTTCGCTCTCAGTCCTCTAATTCCGATATGGCTTCGGTAAGCCATCTGACTACTGATCTTCCGAAAAAATATATGGATAAAGACAGACAAGACTGCACAGGTTCAAAACTGCCGACGATGCTTCCGTTAAGTTAGTCGTCAGTTCTCCAGTCCTCAGGCGCTTTCACAGCCCTGATGCCCACTTCTGTGGATTCCCAGGCCTCTACTGAGACCCTTTTGGAGTCCGGTATGCCGCAAGACACTTCTTCGACTTATGATCCTGTGGATGTCTACTTTGGATGGGTCCGGAGCCACTGAGCAGGCACCGGCTTCTGAGGAAGTACTTTGCACTACTGTTTCTCGACACAGACCGAATAGCCAAAGAAAATTTTTCTTCAATTTGCCTAGCCCTTGTACAAACTGGGAACAATCCAAGAGTGGGATCTGCAATGCATAGCAGCACTTGCCTGGCCTTCTGTTCCACAAGTGACCCGATAGCAGGGCCCACCACTCATCACCATCAGGTAGCTTTAGCACTCTTGCTTCTCTAGTCTCCACCAAGGAACACACACCAGTGTGCCCCATGACTGTATGCCTCCTATCTCCCATTTCAGGATGTGCACGCTCATTCTTCCTCTGTGCCATCAACAACCTGAGTACATAGTCTAATTTTGGGTCAAGCTGGCTGTAGTAAAATCTTTACTCTATGACACCAGCACAGGCTCTCAATGTCTCCTTTGCTGCTGTGATGCAACTACAGCACAGTTATGGTCTGGTTGGACAGAAATGCATAGTTATGCTCTGCTTGACAGTGTGTGGCAGCAATTTAAATCTGAAGAGAGTCAGGCAAGAAAATCTGCACAGTCCTGAACAGACAATCTGGCATTGTCAAATCTCATGCAGTAATGCTGCCTCTCAAGAGCAGGTGTCACGACTGCCATGACTATTTACCAGCAATTCTAATGTGCAATTTGTTGCTGACTTGTAGATTACCGATGTTCTACTTAGAGAAGCAGCACTTTTGTAAGGCCTATGAAAGCTTCAGTGCAGAGCAGCATGGGTATTTTTTTCCAGGCAATGTCATAAACTTGATGATTTTGCTCTAATTAATGTATGCCATTTTTAGACAAGTTAGTGTCGATATGGACTGAAAGATAACAAATTTCAGAGAAATTTGTGAATCTGGATATGTTTCTACCCATATGGAAGCTGTATTCTGGGACGTCAAATAAAACTTTTTTTTTTAGGTATTTATCACGAGCTGCCTGTAATCATATGCGAATCATCATTTTCGTGGCTTTAAAGCTGAGACAGACTATCTGGAGACCATTTATCAGGTCATCAGCAGACAGTAGTGATGAATGATTTTTTTCTTATTTATTGTTGGTGTTGCAAAAATAAACACAGGAGTCCATGGACAGATCATCTATATCAACCCCTTGCAATTACTTAGGAAGAGGAGGGCACACCATTCACTGCCTTTATTTTGTAGGATCAGTCTGCTAACTAGTTTTTAAACCAAGCTAAGAAATCAGCAATTCCCACAGCAGCAAGGATAAGGGGTACTGGTGGCTCACTGTCAAATCCCTAGTGAGGTCTAGAAGAATGCATCCTGCAAGGTGCCATCAATACTTTCTGGCTAAAAGGCCATCTGGCAAGCAGAAATGCGGTTATCTACACCTATCCTCATTTTACCAATTTGTTCACTGCCAAATACACCAGTAGCTAGAATGGATACCATACATCTTCAATTAGACGCTGCAGCTTCCTTTGAAATAATGCACTTACAATTTTTAACTGACTTATATAAACACAGGAGCTGGCCTTGATCAGAGTTGCTTCCAAGTCTGAATCAAAATTAGTAGCTAGTAACTTGACTTGCAACTTCTCATGTGTGCAAGGTTTGTACAAAACTCCGTTTATATAGCTATGTATCTCTATTGTACCATATTTGCCTACCTCTTTTTAAGCTGTTATAGGTTTACCCAGGCTATGCCTGTAAATGGTCCTCTGAAATCAGTGCACTCTCTGTAAACAAATATAAAATAAAACAAAATTATACAGTTTGAGTTAGCTTTGGTTGGTGGATAACACAAATATTATGGTTACTATATTGCTTTCTTCACAGCTTTACCTTCTGAATACCACACCCAGTCTTTGCAGTAGCTCAAGCATAACCATTATTCGGGACAAAATGGCAAGTCTGGTAAGACCAGTGGAATATTACCACCGGTCTTGGCATTTTTCCTTGGGGGGGTGTAAAAAACTACAGTTGTGTACACTTACCATAAATTTAGATGTTCAAGTGTATTCACTGTTGCAGTCATCACATTTGGGTTATCTGCCTGCAGGTAGCCCTCAGCCAGCCTGAATACCAGAGTCTTGGGATTTCTGCATCGGATGCTGTCGCTTCTTCCATGACGTCAGGTGGTATAAAACATGCAGCCGATGCCATTACATTAGTTTTTCTTGCCCCAGATGTCAGGTGCCCCAACAATAGAAAGTGATTATATGGTATGGAACACCCCCAGCAAAAAGCAAATACACATTATATAATATATACCAAACAAATGGGATAGGTAAAAGTCAAGAGAAGTCAGGGGGCTGGAGGGAGGGTAACTAGGACTGCAACAGGGAATACACTCTAACATCCACATTTATGGTAAGTGTACACAACTGTACTATGTTCTTCGTGTTTCACTGTTGCAGTCATCACATTTGGGTTGATTCCCAAAGTTAAGGAAAGGTCAAGGTAGAGCATCAGGGCTAGCAATCAGGCCCTGTAAGACTGCTGTGGCAAATCCAGCTTTGGATTTAGAAAAAATAGGCAAGTGGTAATGCTTGGTGAAAGTTCATTCAGGTTGCAGCTTCCAGGATGTCCCTGGCAGGGACACCCTGGTGGAATGTGTTCGTATTCCCTGTGGGGTAGGTTTTCTGTGGTGCTTGAAGCAGAAATGGATGCATTTGGGAATGGTTTGCTTTGAAATGGCCTTCCCCTCTGCCCCTGCAGCAAAGCTGACTAGCAGCTGGTCAGATTTTCTAAGAGTCTTAGTCCTGTCCCAGTAGAATCTAAGCTGTCTGTGCATGTCCAGGGAATGTTGTATCCTTTCCCCTTTACTCTGGGGATTAGGGAAAAAAAGTAGGCAAATGAATGGACTGATTCAGAGCCACACTAGACACCACCTTGGGTGTAAATGATAGATTAGTCCTGAGGGAAACCCTGTCCGCATGGAAGATAATGAAGGGTTCCACTGCCATAAGGGCCTGCAGTTCAGACATTCTTCATGCAGAAGTGATGGCTAGAAGTAAATCTGTTTTTCCAAGAAAGAAATATCAACTCTGCTGTAACATCTGGTTCAAAGTGTGTGGGGGCAAGTTTTCCAACACAAAGTTAAAGTCCCAGGCTGTAGTGGGAGCTCTCCTTGGGGGGGGGGGGTCTTGGCCCCTCTAAGGAATTGTTTTAGCAGTGGATGAGAGAAGAGGGGCTGACTCACTATTATAATGGGCTGATATGGCTGAGGCATGAATCTTAATTGAAGATTAATATAGGCCCTTGTGGAGCATTTCTGTTAAATCTAGAGCATAAGGTAAGCTGGGCACCGTTGTGCCAATTCCCTGAGACTGGCTCCAGGAACAGTATCTTTTCCACTTTTCTGAATAGGATTTTCTAGTACAAGGCCTCCTTGCCTCAAGAATGACATATACAGCACCTGCTTACGGAGGGCTGCTAGAGGTGAGCTCGGGATTAGCCAGGCTACAAGGTTCAGGGTTTGAAGCTGAGGGTGCAGAATCTGACCCACCTGCTGGGACAGCAGGGAAGGGGTCTGAGGCAGGTGCCATGGTTGTAGCACTGACGGACTGCATAAAAGGGGGGTACCAGTGCTGGCATGGCCATTCCGGTGCCATCACTATTGTCCTTGGCATGTCCTGTTTGATCTTTAGTAGAACCTTCGGGAGGAGAGGCAGAGGGGGGAAGGCATAAACTGAGAGGCCTTCCCAGGTAAAGGAGAGGGCATCCACTTTCCACGCTTGACTGTGGGGAGTTCTGGTGCATTATTTGTTCAAATGGTAGTTCTGAGGGGAGGCAAACAGGTCTACCCCTGGTATCCCCCATTTGTTCAAGAGCTTGAATATTTTGGGTTCCAGTTTCCATTCGTGTGGGTCCAAGAGATTTCAACTTAGGTCGTATGCCAGTGAGTTTATTTTGCCTGGCAGGATTTGAGCTTGTAGGTTCACTTGGTTGCTCAAGGCTGTGTTCCACAGAGCCATGGCTAGTCTGCAGAGTGGGTAGGAATGAGTCCCCCCCCCTGCTTGTTTATTTACCACATAACTGTGGTGTTGTCTGTCTTTACCAATAATTGTACTGGAAGAATAAGGTCTTTGAAGGCTGTCAGAGCATTCTGTACAGCTAAATTTCTTTTTGATTGATATGCAGGTGCATCCGTATTGGGTTCCATTTGCCCAAATGCACTGCCTGCCATGTGAGCCCCCCATGCATAGTCTGATGCGTCTGTTAGGGTTTGGGCGGCAGGGGGTAGACTGAAAGGGAGACCCTTGTGGTTGCAGGACTCTGCCCACCTAAGGATCTCTGCCCTTAGGCAAGGAATGATAGGAATCATTATTTCCAGGTCCTGAGAATGTTGACACCATAGGCTTTTTAGATACCATTGAAGTTTCCTCGTATGCAGTCTTGCATATGGAATTAACAGAATGCAAGAGGCCATGAACCCCAGGGCTTGCAGGATTTTCCTTGCAGATAGCTGGGTTTTTGTGGCCAGTAGGTTGTCATATTGTTTCTCTGGAGTGAGGGATGCCATCTGGGAAGTTGTGTTCAAGCTTGCTCCCAGGAATACAATCTGTTGGCAGGGTAATAGGTGTGATTTCTTCTCAATGATGGTGTACCCCAGTGAAGTTAGAAGTCTCTCTACAAATGTCAGGTGCTGTAATAGCAAGTCCTGACTCCCTGCCCGAATCAGGCAATCGTCTAAATATGGGTAAATCTGAATATTTCTCTACCTGCAAAATGATATGGCTTGAGCTAGGCACTTTGTGAATACCCTGGGTGAAGTAGATAAGCCAAAGGGAAGTGCAGAGAACTGATAGTGCATGGAACTTGCCCTGAAGCGTAGGTATTTCCTGCACGATTCCCTTATTACGATGTTCAGATAAGCTTTTAAGTCTAGGATTGCCAGCCAGGCATCCATGGCTAGCATAGCAAGAAGCTGCTGAAGAGTTGGCATTTTTGAATTTCGGAACTACCAGAAAGGTGTTTAGGATAGACAGGTCCAGGATAGGATACCAGGAGTTTTCTTTTCTGGGAACCAGGAACATTCTTGAATAGAAACCTTGTCCCCTTTGTTCTGCTGGGGCAGGTTGAATAGCCTTGATGCTGAGGAGAGAGAGCACTTGATTTTGGGCCTCCGCCCACTGGTTCGGGGGGAGGTCTGGTCATCCACTTGGGGGTGGGAGAGAGTGGAAGTGGAATCTGTACCTTAGGGAAACTGTTTAAAACCCATTTGTCTTTGGTAATGAATTCCCAGTTTCTTGCATGCAGGGCGAGCTTTCCTCCTAAAGGTTCAAGTAGTTGAGCAAGGCTTTGAAGAGTTGAGGATAAGTCATTGTGCAATTTTTCCATAGGGGGGGTGGCTTTCCACTCCCTGCTTTGGAAGTGGGAGCCCCCACTGCTTAGATCTGTGCATAGCCTGAGACTGAAGTCTAGGTGGTCTGTTGCTCCTGGGTTTGGACTGAGAAGGCCTGGAAGGGACTGGAAAGGACCAGTTCTTTGAAGGCCAATGCCTACTGAATCTAGGTTGGCTGTACATGTAAGATCTTTAACAGTTTGCATAGATTTAGCTTTTTTCTCCATTCTTGAGGACTTCTACTTTGTTGCCGAAAAGGCGCTCTTGGTTTAAGGATGCATCAAGTAATTTAGATTTAACATGCACTGGCAAGTTTTGTTCCTTAAGCCAAGCAATCCTTCAAAGTACAGACCCAGTGACAGCAGCCCTGCAAGATGCTTCTAAAGCATCAAAACCACATTGCAAAGTATGTTTATCAACTTGGTCAGCAGAATGCTTTAACTCTTGTAAGTCTTTGTGTTCAGCACAGTCAGGAATCAACATCATTTTCTGCTTAATTAGTCCCACAATATGTTGCTGGTACTTTAACATATGAAACTGGCAATTTAAAGCCCTAATGGCCAGAGTAGCAGAGGTGTATACCATCTTACCCCATCTGTCTAAAGCCCTAGAATCCTTGTCAGAAGGGGTAGGATTTGTGTTGGTAGTAGCCTTAATGCTTTTAGGTCCTTGGGAAATGGTCTCTGGATCTGCAGTAGGATTCTTGAAGAGGAATTTGTGAGAGTCAGGTACTCTATAGTACCTGCCAGGTTTCCTGGGAGCTGGAGGCAGTGTCTGGGGTAAGGCTGAATTCCAAGAAAACCTGATCTGTAATCTCCAGAAAGTACAGTTGTGTACACTAACCATAAATGTAGATGTTCAAGTGTATTCACTGTTGCAGTCATCACATTTGGGTTATCTGCCTGCAGGTAGCACTCAGCTGGCCTGAATACCAGAGTGTTGGGATTTCTGTGGATGCTGGCGGTTCTTCCATGACGTCAGGTCGACAGGGGTTTAAAACATGCAGCCGATGCCATTACATCAGTTTTCCTTCCCCCAGATGCCCCCAAAATAGGGAGCAATTATTTTGTGTGGAACACCACTAGCAGAAAGCAAATACACATGGTATAAGATATGCTAAATCAAAAAGGATAGGTAAAAGCAAAAACAAGTCAGGAGGCTGGAGGGAGGGTAAGCAGGACTGCAACAGTGAATACACTCTTAACATCTACATTTATGGTAAGTGTACACATCTGTACTATGTTCTTTGTGTTTCACTGTTGCAGTCATCACATTTGGGTTGATTCCCAAAGCTAAGGAAGGCTGGAGGTAGTTAAGCATTAGGGCTGGCAATCAGGCCCTGTAAGACTGCTGTGGCAAATCCAGCTCTGGATTTAGAAAAGATAGGCAAGGCAAGCTGCCTCTAAAACATCAAAACCACACTGCAAAGTATGTTTACCAACTTGGTCAGCAGAATGCATTGTCTTGTAAATCTTTGCGTTCAGTACGGTCAGGAATCAACATAATTTTCTGTTTAATAAGCCCCATAATATGCTGCTGATACTTTAACATATGAAACTGGCAATTTAAAGCCCTAATGGCCAGAGTAGCTGAGGTCTATATCTTCTTACCCCATCTATCTAAAGCCCTAGAGTGGTGGGATTCTTGGCAGTGGTAGTCTTAATGCCTTTTGGCCCTTGGGAAATGGTCTCTGAACTGGCAACAGGATTCTTGAAAAGGAATTTGATATGGTCAGGTACTCTACAGTACCTGTCTGGTTTCCTGGGAGTGGGGGCTAAGTATCCGGGGTAAGGCTGGATTCCAAGAAAACATCTACAATCTCCAGAACAGGAGGGATAGCTAGAGGCCTGTGCTGAGGCAGGTTTAAAAATTCCCTGAGTCTCTCTTTGGACTGAGAGTAGTCCTGGCTTTCCCAGCGGAAATGTTCCCTAATGGTATGCAGGGTTTCACCAAAAGAAAAATCTTCTGGATTGGAAGCAGTGGGAATGGAATCCTCTGCATCAGAATCATCAAGTAGATAAGGGTAAATCCTGGTAGTCAGAAGGAATAGAGATATCAGATTCCTGATCAGAAGAATCAGAAGGAAAATCAGTTCTAGGTCTCTTAAAGGGGGAAGGCTGGCTTCCCCTAATTAAGGTATTGAGGTCTTCAGCCATTCTAATCATTTGTTTTTGAGGTATGTGGGCCTGAGAATGCACTTTGGTCATTGGTTTTCTAGGCATAGTGCGAGCTTTAGGCCCAAGGAATTCTGTATTTTTAGCTTGAAATGAAGTCCGTTTACTATGAAAATCCGTAGGCCTGAATACACCCTCAGAAGCAGGTGCCTGCACAGAGGCTGTGGACCCATCCAAGGTAGAGACATATGCAGGTTCCATAGTCGAAACATCTCGTGGCATACTGGACTCCGAATGCAGCTCAGCAGAGGCCTGCGAATCTGTAGAAGCGGGTATCAGGGGTTGCGAAAGCGCCTGAGTACCGGTGGACTGGTGACTAGCGTAACGGAAGGGTCGTCTGCATTTTTGGACCTATGCAGTCTGTCTGTCTTTATCCTTACATTTTTTTGGAAGATCGGTAGTCGGATCGCTTAATGAAGCCATTTCGGAGTACAGAGATAGAGAACGGAAGTATTTAACTACAAAAATAGCCCGACAATGAATAGTTCGGGCATTGAACAAGGCATAAAACAGACAGCGAGGGGCGTCGTGGTCCGGGCCTAAACAGGTGATGCAGTAAGGATGAAAATCTCTACGAGGTACTTGCTTTCCACAGGCAAGACAGTTAATTTTTTCTGACATCGGTTAGAGCAAAAAAGAAGGATCCCAATGGGGTACTTATCTTTTTGAAGACTTCAGGTCTGAAACTCGAAAATGAAAATTTCAGGAGTCTGCCGACCGGCACTTGTAAACTGCTTCTGCTTTGGGCACTGCACGGCAAGAAAGACTGATGTAATGGTGTCTGTTGCATGTTTTATACCCGTGATGACCTGACGTCATGGAAGAAGCGACAGCATCCGATGCAGAAATCCCAAGACTCCGTTATTCAGGCCAGCTGAGGGCTACGTGCAGGCAGATAACCCAAATGTGATGACTGCAACAGTGAAACACGAAGAACATCTCAAGATTCTCCAGTTCTCTATTGTATCCGAAAAGTACAAGAGAAAAGCTGGAAGGAGGAATACACATGAGAAAGACACAAAAAAACTTCCACATTTTTACACTGTTGCAGGGCTAGGTTGTTACATAAATGTATCCTTATCACCATAAGGATAACCAAGGTAGCTGAAAAGGGCATCCCAGACAGTGTTATGGGGCACGACTGGCAGAAGCAGATCGGTATTCATTGCAATACCAGCATTGTATTTTTTGCTGAAGTACTTTAGTGCTGTATGTGGCAGGCATAAACAGCATCAGCTGCTTGCTACAAAGGTAGCAAGCAGTGTACTATAATTTAAAAAGAGAAGGTTTTTTTTTTTTAACTGTTGAAGATTACAAGTACTTGGTAAAAATCTGGCAATAAAACTAATGTAGTCTACTACCTTGGGTACAGACCAGTAGATTTCTCGCACTGTATATAAAGTACTGTGACAGCACAATAGGAGTCTATACTTCATCTGTATGGAGTGTCAAAGTTTTGGACTTTCAATTATTTTGCTGTAGACTATTGTCTGGATAGTTAAGTCACTGGAAAGGAAAAGTACCGGTAAATATTATGAAGCTGTAAAGTCACTGATCTACTACTCATAAAACTCAACTGTTATAAAACATGGAGTTACTGGTCTTCGGGACATAAAGGGTTTTCCCTTCAGTTTGCTCCTTCTGTGAATATCTGTGTACTTTTTCCTGCACTGGGGCATTTGGCAACACAGTGCTGCTTCTGAAAATTACTGGCAAGACCTTCTGAAACCTGATTTTACAAGCTGAGGAACCAGATTCTGTTCAAGGATGGTTTCTAATTGAAGATGCAAGTTTTTTTTCCTGCAACCATTCATGGATAATGACCAAGGATGGTTTGTATACTGGGGTCAATATGGCTGACTTCTGCTATAAGAAGTGAATCCGCTCCAAGTTATGAGCCAGATGCTGGTGCAATTTCTTGCTGTCAGCCAGGTTATGTATGATGGTAATTGCTACATCTCTTTAATGCAGCGCATGAATGTCTCCCATCATGCAGCTTGTCAAAATACAGGCTAATGGTGTCCCTGCATAAAGGTGCTTATGGCAAGAAAATCACTGAAATGTGCAGCTAGTTATGTTACTTTATGTAAACATTCTGTAATATTGACTAAGAACTAAAGCATTAATACAATGTAGCATACATACTCAAATTAAAATTTTTAATTTTAACAATAAAGCCAGTGATAACAGTGCAGACTGATAGCACATAAAAACAATGCGAACTTAAGTCAACTTTTCTTAAAATTCTATTTCTACAAGTCCCCCTCTAAAGTGGTATTTTGTTTATTAGCTAATAACATCAGTTGACCACATCTGTGTCAACAGTGATTTAATATCTCTTCTAGGATACTGAACTCTGAGATCCTTCCATTTACACACACAGAAGGGAGACTGGTGGGGGAGGGTGGTTGAGAGTACCAGTCCCCTTTACCTACCAGAAAATGTACTGCAGATTGTAATCCCTGTCTGGTCAAATCTAAACTGGGCCTCCAGTGACTATCTTTTCTGTGTACCAGGAAAAGCTGGGAAGAAAATCCTTCTCTAACAAGAGAAGGATTTTTATAATACCCAGAGTGACTGTTACAAGATGGCCCTGGCAAAGCTATTTGGTCTTGAGGGATGGGAAACACTCCTATGAAGAATTTTGTACCTTTTGCTTATGATCTTCCCCAACCAAAAAGTTTGTGATCAGTTTGAATCACTGGGATTTGAAAGACTGTACTTCTTAAATAAGAAGAGAAAGGAAGATCATAGGGTAATCAAAGTACAGTTGTGTACACTTACCATAAATGTAGATGCTAGTGTATTCACCGTTTGAGTCCTCACATTTGGGTTATCCTGCCAGGGGTAGACCTCAGTCAGTCCGAAAACCAGAGGTTTTGTATTTCTGCATCGGTTGCTGTCACTCCAGGACTGACGTCCGATTGTCAGTGGTATAAAATCAGGCAGCCAACACCATTACCTTAGTTTTTCTTGCCCTAAATGTCAGGAGCCCCCAATAGGGAGCTAAGTTATAGTGGAAGAACACCACCAGTAGAAAGTAAATACCAAAACTTCCTTGTAAGGAGAGAGAGAGAGACAAGGGGATGGAGGGAGGGAAACCAGGACTGCTTTAGTGAATACACTCTAACATCTACATTTATGGTAAGTGTACACAATTGTACTATGTTCTTCGTGTTTCACTGTTGCAATCATCACATTTGGGTTGATTCCCAAAACTGTAGAAAAGGGTGGAGACACTCAAGAACACTAGGGGCTGGCTAGGATGCCCTGCAAAACTGAGGTGGCAAAGTCTGCCCTGGATTTGGAGAAGATAGGCAGGTGGTAATGCTTGGTGAATGTATGAACAGATGTCCATGTTGCAGCCTCCAGGATGTCCCTGGTGGGGACCCCTCTGAGAAAAGCTGCAGAAATGGAGATTGCACTAGTGGAATACGTCCTGACACCCTTTGGGGGTGGTTTCCCATGCATGTTTGTAGCAGAAATAGATGCAGTGTGCTATCCATTTGGAGATTTTTGGATATGGCTTTGCCCTCTGCCCCCTGCAGTGAAGCTGACTAGCAATTGATCAGCTTTTCTAAAAGATTTAGTCCTGTCCAGGCAGAATTTTGGCTGCCTGTGCACATCTAGAGTGTACAATCCTTTCCCCCCTTGTTTTGTGGGTTAGGGAAAAAGGTGGGCAAATGGATTGGTTTAGACCCACACTGGACACCACTTTAGGCATGAAGGATGGATTAGTCCTGAGGGAGACCTTGTCAACATGGAAAATGATGAAGGGCTCTACACCCATAAGCACTTGTAGCTCTGATACTCTTCTAGCTGAAAGTGATGGCCAGAAGCAAGGCAGTCTTCCAAGAGAGAAAATTTAACTCTGCTGAAGCTGCAGGTTCAAAGGGAGGCAGGGTGAGCTTTTCCAACACAAAGTTAAGATCCCAAGCTGGGGTAGGAGCTCTTCTGGGTGGCCTCAAGTTGTTAGCCCCTCTTAGGATCTGTTTGATGAAAGGGTATGAGAAGAGGTGGCTCTGTGCTGAAATGAGCAGAGATGGCCGAGGCCTGAATTTTAATAGAAGAGAAGGATAGACCCCTGTGTAGTAGGTCTGTCAGGTAATCTAGGATGAGAGATATGGAGGGCTGTTTGTTCTGGCTCCCTTAGCCTGGATCCAGGTGCAAAACCTTTTCCACTTGTCAGCATAAGACTTTCTAGTGCTGGGGCGTCTGGCCTCACATATAATATCTAGAACTTGTTTGCTTAGACTGGCAGCTTGAGGAGAGGTCAGGGAATAAGCCAGGCTGCCAGGTTGAGGGTCTGCAATTGGTGATGCATGAATTCTCCATTCCTCTGGATCAAGAGTGTTGGAATCTGAGATAAGGTGCCATGGTGGCAGGGGTGAAAGGCTGCGCATCAGTGGGTACCAGTGCTGTCATGACCAGTCTGGGGCAATCAGGACAGTCCTCTGTTTTTCCTCCCTTATTTTGAGCAGTACCCTTGAAATGAGTGATAGAGGGGGAAATGCATAGACCGAGAGGTTACTCACTGGAGGGATACAGCATCCACTTCCCAGGCCTTGCTGTGAGGTTTCCTGGTGCAGAATTTGTTGAGCTGATGATTGGAGTGGGAGGCAAAGAGATCGACCCTCGGGGTGCCACATTTCTGGGTTACAAGGGTGAAGGTTCTGTGATCTAGCTGCTACTCGTGTGGATCTAGCAGGTTTCTGCTTAAGTTGTCTGCCAAAGAGTCTGGCAGGAATTGTGCTAACAGGTGTAGTTGTATTGCTGAGGCCATGTGCCAAAGGGTCATGGCTTGCCTGCACAGAGGATAAGAGTGAGTCCCTCCTTGCTTGTTGGTATACCACATCACTGTGGTGTTGTCTGTTTTGATCAGTAGGGGCCCCAGGGAGAAGGAGGGGTCTGAAAACTGTCAGGGCTTGCTGAACAGCTAACATCTTTTTGGTTGATGTGCAGATGTATTTGATTTGGGCTCCCCGTTGGCTCTGTATGCACCTGGCATCCAGGTGAGTCCCCAGGCATAGTCTGATGCATCTGTGGTGAGGGTCTGGGCGGCATGGGGTTGTGAGAAGGGAAGTCTCTTGTGGTAACATGCTGCTGCCCAGCAAAGAAAATCTTTCCTTAGACAAGGTATCATTGGTATAAGTTTCCAGGTCTTGAGTGTGTTGACACCAAAGGTTTTTGTAGGTACCGTTGTAGTTTCCTCATATGCAATCTGGCATATGGAATGAGTAGAATGCAAGAGGCCATGAACCCTAGAGCTTGCAGGATTTTCCTTGCGGATAACTGGGTCATGGTGGCTAGTTGAGAGAAGTAGGCTGTCTGGTAGGCTTGCTTTTCTGGAGTAGGGAATGCCATCTGGGATGCTGTGTCCAGGCTTACTCCCAGGAATATAATTTTTTGTGTGGGGACTAGTTTGGATTTCTTTTCGTTGATAGTATACCTCAGGGAAGTCAGTAGGTCCTTTACAAAGGTCAGGTGCTATAGCAGCTTTTCCTGACTGTCTGCCTGAATCAGGCAGTCATCTAAGTATAGGTAAATTTGAATATTTCTTTGTCTGCAAAAAGCAATGGCGGGAGCCCGACATTTTGTGAAAACTCTGGGAGCAGTGGATAAGCCAAAGGGAAGCGCAGAGAACAAAGTGCATAGATCCTGCCCTGAAACGTAGGTATTTCCTGCATGACTCCCTGATTGGGATGTGTAGGTAGGATTCCTTTAGGTCTAGGGTGGCTAACCAAGGATCCTTGGAAAGCATAAGTAGAAGCTGCTGGAGGGTGAACATTTTGAGTTTTGGTATTACCAGAAAGGTGTTTAGAATGGATAAATCGATTTGGGGCGCCATGTGCCCTCTTTTCTGGGTACCAGGAAGAGTAGAAACCTTGGCCTATCTGTTCTGCAGGAACATGCTCTATTGCCCTCATAGAGAGGAGGGAAATGACTTGCTTTTTAGCCTCTGCCCACTGGTTTAGGGGAAGATCTGGGAACCCTTTTGGGGTTGGTAGTGTGTGGAAATAAAATTTGTATCCCTGCGACACTATGTTGAGGACCCAGTGTTTGCTGATAATGGTGGCCCAGTTGTTTGAAAGGAGAGTGTTCCTCCTAAGGGCACGACCAGGTGGGCAGAGGTAGGGGGTGGAAGTGAAAAGTCGTCTTGAGTTCTTGCCATAAGGGGATGGCTTTGCACTGCCTGATTTTGAAGAGGAGGAACTCCATTGCTTAGATCTCTGCATTCCCTGTGGCTGTTGTCTGGGGCGTCTGCTTCTCCTGGGGTCTGGGCTGAGCTGGTCTGGAGGGGGCAGGAAAAGGACCAGTGCTTAGAGGGGCAATGTCTACTGAACCTCGGTGGCTGGGCCTGTAAGAAGTCTTCAACTGTCTTCCTAGATTTAGCTTTTTTTCCATCTTTAAGACCTCCTCTGCCTTGTTGCCAAATAAGTTGACTTTGTGCAAGGGTGCATCCAATAATTTGGATTTGACATGGTCTGGCAAGGTCTGTTCCTTAAGCTAAGCATGCCTTCTAAGGACAGACCTAGTGACTGCTGCCCTGCAAGATACTTCTAGGGCGTCAAAACCACATTGTAAGGTGTGCTTAGTTACTTGACTTGCAGAATGCATTAACTCTTGTGACTCTATTTTCTGCACAAGCAGGAAAAGAAGATATTTTTTGTTTGAGGAGTTCCATGCTGTGTTGATATTTCAGCATGTGGAACTGACAATTTAATGCTCTAATAGCAAGAGTAGCAGAGGTATATACTTTTTTACCCCATCTGTCTAATGCTCAGGAATCCCTGTCTGATGGTGTGGGATTCTTAGCTGAAGTTGCTTTGATTCCTTTAAGTCCTTGAGAGATGACCTCTGGGTCAGCAGTAGGATTTTTGAAAATAAATTTGAGAGAGTCAGGGACTCCAATACCTATACCTGTCAGGTTTCCTGGGAGCAGGAGGGAGGGTGTCTGGTCAAACTGGATTCCATAAAAACATCATCCACAACATCCAGGACAGGAGGAATGACCAGAAATCTGTGCTGTGGAAGATCTAAGAATTCCCTAAGTCTCTCTTTTGACTGAGGATTGTCCTGACATTCCCATTGGAAATGCTCCCTTAAAAGTATGTAGGGTTTCCCCAAAGGAAGTCCTCTGGTGGAGAGGCTGAAGGGATGGATTCCTCTGCATCAGAATCCTCATAAACAGAGGGGTTGCATATCTTCATATTCAGATGCATCTGAGTCATCGGACTCCTGTTCAGATAAAACTACTGGGGACAAGTCTCTTGGTAGGTGTAGCCTGGCTTCCACTAATAAGCATTATAAGGTCTTCTGCCACTTTAAGCATTTGAGACTGAGGCAAGGAAGCAAGTGCCTGAGCTTGGGTAGTCAGTTTTTTGGGTGTGGTTTGTACCCTGGGCCTTAGAAACCCGGTTTGCTAAAGAACTGAAGAAGCGAAAGAAGTCTGTATGATGTTTTCCCAACTGCCTCAATCTCTTTGCCAGCCCTGAAAGTGGGTGAAAGGCAATGGGAGAGTAGTTAGTTTAGTACAGCCCGCAGGTGATGAGGGGTCAGGGGGTGGCAAGCTTATGGTCAGCTATGTGGAGAAAAAATATCCAAAAAGAGGCCTACACTGACATACCTTGCTTAGCCTCTTAAGGCCTGGTCTTTATTATCGTATTACAATAGTTAGGCTTAAAAAGGCCCCAGTGTTCATTACCATAATACACAACTATGAACATATGAAAGCAAAACCCTTTAGAAATTTAACAATGATCCAGTGAGGGCCTCTGCTAATCATGCTGTGGTTGTGGCCCTCACTAGACACAGAGCAATGCATACCCTGTTGTTGAAATCTGTAACAACTTGGCAACAGCATCAACAACAATTAAAATTAAGCCCTTTAAAAAATTCTTAATGACTTCTTTTTAGCCAAACATGTCAATGCAGAGAAAACCACACACGGAGCAGCAGTAGTTTTGAGATTCATAAAACTGGAGTGCATGCACAATATGGAGTATTTGCAGAGTGCATTCCAAGCAACTTTTTTTTTACATGGCATACTAGTTTTGCGACAGATTTTGCTGCAAGCACAAAAAGAAATAGTTATACAATGACCATAAGGACCAGAAATGGTTAACTTAGGCGAATGAGTAGTTTCAAAAGTCTGATCATTAGTAATTTAAGATACAAGTTTCCAAAACGTCTGCCAGCCAGAGAACTGTATCTTTAGGAACTTGTATGCCTCTGGATATTTGATTTCAGAAGTTGTATGAACTGAAAATTCTTTTAGCATTAAGTTCTGGTGTGTACTGTGTAGCGGCTGCAGATATTATTCATTTTTCACTGTTGCAGTCATTACATTTGGGTTATCTGCTTGCAGGTAGCCTTCAATCGGCCTGGTTATCAAAGTCTTGGGTCCTGCATCGGTTGCGGTCTCATTTTCCATGACGTCAGGTAGTCAGGGGTATAAAGCATGCAGTCAATGCCATTACATCAGTCTTTCTTGCCGTGTGCTGCCCAAAGCAGAAGCAGTTTGCAAGTGCCGGTCAGCAGTCTCCTGAAATTTTTGTTTTTGAGTTTCAGATCCAAAGTCTTCAACTAAGCTAAGTACCCTGTTGGGGATCCTTTTTCTTGCTCTAAACCAATGTCAGTAGAAGTTAACAATTGTTTTTCTTGTGGAAAGCAAATACCTCAAAGATTTTCATTCCTTGCTTAGGCCCAGACTGCGACATACCTCGCTGTTAGTTTTGTGCCTTATTCAAACCTCAAACTATTTGTCAGTTCATTTTCGCATCTAAATATTTTGGTATTCTGTTCAATTATACAGAAATGGCTTCAGTAAGCCTCCCGACTACTGACATTTCGAAAAAACGCAAAGATAAAGACCGAGAAAGACCGCGTAGGTCCAAAGCTTCTCCTAAGCTAGTCTCCAGTTTACCGGTACTCAGTGAGGCGCTTTCGCAGCCCTTGATACTGCTACTTCAGATTTGCAGGCCTCTACTGAGACCCATTCGGAGTCTGGTATGCCACAAGATGCTTCAACTCTGGAACCTGCGGATGTCTCTACTTTGGATGGGTCCGGAGCCACTGTGCAGGCATCGGCTTCTGAGGGTGTATTCAGGCCTACTGACTTGCATATTAAACCAATGCCATCTTCTTCTTCAAGGCCTAAAACTCTCTCCATGCCTTGAAAATTGACATCCAGACCGCATGGTCAGGCCCTTATGCCTAAAACTCAAATGATAAGAATGGCTGAAGACCTTATTACTCTAATCAGGGGAAGCAACCCATCTTCCTGTAAGAGACCTAGAGCTGATTTTCCTTCTGATTCTTCTTATCAGGGTTCTGAAACGTCTGTTTTCTCTGATGACCAGGGTTCTGAAATTTCTGTTTTCTCTGACCAGGATTTAATGCATTCTGCTGAACAAATTGGAAAACATACTTTGCAGTGTGGTTTTGATTCATTAGAGGCATCTTGCAGAGCTGCTGTCACTGGGTCTGTACTTAGAAGGCATGCTTGGCTTAAGCAGCAATGTTTGCCAGATCATGTTAAAGCTAAATTACTGGAAGCTCCCTTAAACTAAGACCGCCTGTTTGTCAACAAAGCAGTAGTAGTAGTTAAAAAGATGGAGGAAAAAGCTAAATCTATGCAAACTGTTAATGATTTCCTGCAAGTACAGCCTCCCAGATTTAGTAGGCACTGGCCTTCTAAGAATCTGTCCTTTCCTGCCTCTTCCAAACCTTCAATCCAAACCCAGAACCAGCAGAACACCCAGGCTTCAGTCCCAAAATACTCACAGGCCTAAGCAGTGGGGGGCTCCCACTTCCAAAGCTGGGAGTAGTAAGACGCACCCTCCCATGGTAAACTGTCTCAATGACTTAACTTTAAACCTTCCAAGCCCTGCTCAACTGACTGTTCCTTGGGGAAAAGATCGCCCTGCATATGCAAAAAACTGGGAACTCATTACCCAAGAAAAATGGGTTTTAAATATAGTTTCCCAAGGATACAGATTCCACTTCCACTCCTTACCAACCCCAAATAGTTAGCCAGACCTACCCCCAAGTCGGTGGGCAGAGGCTCAAAAGCAAGTTCTCTCTCTCCTAAGCATCAGGGCTATTGAACCTGTTCCAGAAGAAATGGGGGCAAAGTTTTTACTCAAGGCGTTTCCTAGTACCCAGAAAAGACCATTCCTGGTGTCCTATCCTGGACCTGTCTATCCTAAACACTTTTTTGGTAATCCCAAAATTCAAAATGCTAACTCTTCATCAGCTGCTTCTCATACTAGGCAAAAATGCCTGGTTGGCAACACTGGATTTAAAGGAAGTCTACCTGCACATCCCAATAAGGGAATCTTGCAGAAGATACCTACGCTTCAGAGCAGGCTTCATGCACCATCAGTTCTCTGCACTGCCCTTTGGCTTATCTACTGCGCCCAGGGTATTCACAAAGTGCCTAGCTCCAGTCATTGCATTTTGCAGGCAAAGAAATATTCAAATATACCCATACCTGGATGATTGCCTAATTCAGGCAGAAAGCCAGGACATGCTATTAAATCATCTGGCATTTGTAAAGTAATTACTAACTTCTCTGAGGTACATTATAAACGAAAAGTTACATCTACTACCCTGCCAGCAAATTGTTTTCCTGGGAGAGAGCTTGAATACAACTTCCCAGATGGCCTACCTCACGCCAGAGAAACAAGTTCATTTGACAGCCTACTTCAAACTACTGACCACAAAGACCCAGCTATCTGCAAGGAAAATACTGCCAGCCCTGGGGTTCATGGCCTCTTGCATTCTGCTAATTCCATATGCAAGACTGCATATGTGGAAACTACAATGGTATCTAAAAAGCCTATGGTGTCAACATTCTCAGGACTTAGAATCAATGATTCCCATCATACCTTGTCTGAAGATGGTTCCTTTGGTGGGCAGAGGCCTGCCACCAAAACAAGGGGCTGCCATTCACTCTACCCCCTGCCGCCCAAACCCTAACAGACACATCAGACTATGCATGGGGGCTCATTTGGCAGGGCAGTGCATTCAGGGCAAATGGATCCTGAGTCAGATGCGCCTGCATATCACTGAAAAAGAAATGTTAGCTGTACAGAATGCTCTGACAGCCCTCAAGGACCACATTCTTCCAGGACAATTATTGGTAAAGACAGACAACACCACTGTTTTGTGGTACATAAACAAGCAGGGGGGAACCCTCGCTGCAGACTAGCCATGGCTCTGTGGAACACAGCCTTGAGCTACCAAGTACACCTACAAGCTCAATTCCTGCCAGGCAAGTTAAGTACACTGGCAGACCTAAGCAGAAATCTCATGGACCCACACAAGTGGAAACTGTAACCAAAGATATTCAACATTCTGAGAAACAAATGTGGGAGCCCAGAGATGGACCTGTTTGCCTCCCCTCAGAATGACAAATTGGACAAATTCTGCACAAGGACTCCCCACAGACAAGCTTGGAAAGTGGATGCCCTGTCCTTCACCTGGAAAAAACTATCAGTTTATGCCTTTCCCCCTCTGCCTCTCATCTCCAAAGTTCTACTAAAGATCAAACAGGACAAACAAAGGACAATACTTATTGCACCAGAATGGCCATGCCAACACTGGTACCCCGTCTTGTGCAGTGTCACTTCTGGAACCATGGCACCTGCCTCAGACTCCTGCCTTGCTGTCCCAGCAGGAGGGCTAGATTCTGCACCCGCAGCTTCAAACCCTGAACCTTGCAGCCTGGCTAATTACCTGATCTCTCCATTACCATCCCTCAGTAAGCAAGTGTTGGATGTCATTCTGGAGACAAGGAAGCCTAGTACTAGAAAATCCAATGCTGAAAAATGGAAAAGGTTCTTTTCCTGGAGCCAAACACAGGGGATGGACACAACCATGCCCAATTTACCACATTCTTCAATACTTAACTGAGATGCTTCACAAGGGCCTTTCCTTTTCTTCCACCAAAATTCATGCCTCTGCCATTTCAGCACATTACAATACAGAGCCATCCCTCTTCTCTCATCCACTGCTGAAGCAATTTCTTAGAGGGGCCAAAAATGTAAGACCACCCAGGAGAAGCCCCTACTCCAGCCTGGGACCTTAACGTTGTATTGGAAAAGCTCACTCTACCTCCCACTGAGCCAGCTGCAAATGCAGAGTTGAAATTCCTTTCATGGAAAACAGCCTTCCTTCTAGCCATCACTTCAGCAAGAAAGGGTATCTGAATTACAGGCCCTCATGGCAGTGGAGCCTTTCATCATCTTTCTGGCGGACAGAGTGTCCCTCAGGACCAATCACTCCTTTATCCCAGAGGTGGTATCCAGTGTTGCCCTTAATCAGTCCATTCATTTGCCAACCTTCTTTTCTAATCCACAGAAATAAGAGGAATGAATACTGCACTCCTTGGACGTGCACAGACAACTTAGATTTTACTTGGACAGGACTAAGCCTCTCAGGAAATCTGAACAGCTGCTGGTTGCATTTGCTGCAGGGGCAGAGGGGAAGGCTATTTCAAAGCAAACCATTTTTAAGTGGATAGGCCATTGCATTCATTTCTGCTATAAGCACCATGGAAAACCTACCCCACAAGGGGATAAGACCACATTCAACCAGGGCTGCATCTACCTCTACAGCCTTTCTCAGAGTTGTCCCTACCATGACATCCTAGAAGCTGCTACATGAAGTTCTGTACATACCTTCACCAAGCATTGCCATTTGCCAGTTTTTTTCTAAATCCAGAGCTGGTTTTGCCACTGCAGTCTTGCAGGGCCTTATAACTGGTCCTAATGCTAATTGCCTCCTCCCTTCCATAGCTTTGGGAAGCTACCCAAATGTAATGACTGCAACAGTGAAACACAAAGAACATAGTACAGTTGTGTGCACTTACCATAAATGTAGATGTTCGAGTGTATTCACTGTTGCAGTTCTGGTTACCCTCCCTCCAGCCCCCTGACTTCTATAGACTATACCTCTATTCCTGCTTACTATGCTTAAAGCTTCCTGGTGTATTTGCTTTTTATTTGAGTTGTAACCTGGTATATAATTGCTTCCCATTATGGGGGCACCTGACATCTGGGGCAAGAAAAACTGATGTAATGACGTCGGCTGCATGCTTTATACCCCCTGACTACCTGACGTTGTGGAATATGACAGCAACCGATGCAGGACCCAAGACTTTGATAATCAGGCTGACTGAGGGCTACCTGCAAGCAGATAACCCAGATGTAATGACTGCAACAGTGAATACACTTGAACATCTGCATTTATGGTAGGTGTACACAACTGTACTTTCCTTTTACAGAAGTAATGATGATTAAGTAGCAGCAGGATACATGGGGTAGCACTCGTCAGGTCAGTGATGCTTCACTGAAAGTTAAGGCATCTTATGGGCACACAAATTAAAAATTTACAGCTTTATTACTATGCTTAATTGAGTTGTTAAATGCTTCATTCATTTTTTTTTTTGAAGTCTTATTGGCATGGAATGGAGAGCCGCTCCAAGTGATCCTATTAATACCTAGTTAAATGTTATCACATGCTTTGGGGGGGTGGGCTTAAATAATGGTGAGCTTTAGGACATTGAAGTGATATTGTCCTGAACCCAATGAGATATTTTGAAGTTGGGAAAATCCAGCAGTGCTTGTCGAGGATCAGTTACATCAACATACAGATGTGGTAGGTGGCACTGAAGATTGTTGGAAAATGGTTCCAAAGAATGCTTTGCTCAACTCCTGAAAGACCATTCAGCATGTAAATAGAGGCATCACCCATCTAAATAATACATGCTTACTTTGCTTGCTTATGTTGCCTTGGTGGCCCTGACGCATTTCATATTCAGACCCCTACCTTCCCAGTTAGTGAAATATTTGAAACCTATTCTGTAATGTACAAGTGGATATGTCTGGATAAAGAGTCTTTGTGCTGTGTATACATAATGGTAACAGTTGAGTAAATGAGTATGGTGAGAATTGAAGAAAATTATCAATTTATTCTAATAGTCATACACCCAGTACATTGCAATACACACTTGTACATAGCTGTATACTTTTACAATGCAAGGAAGAAAATGTTTACTCGTCTTTTTAAATATTTTAAGACTCGTTGGAAATACATGATCGTTGATGAAGGTCACAGAATGAAGAATCACCATTGTAAGCTAACACAAGTCTTGAACACTCACTATGTGGCACCCCGCCGGCTTCTGCTGACTGGAACACCACTACAGAATAAGCTACCTGAACTCTGGGCACTACTAAACTTCCTTCTTCCAACAATTTTCAAGAGCTGTAGCACTTTTGAACAGTGGTTCAATGCACCATTTGCCATGACTGGAGAAAAGGTATGTTTTAAAACTGTTTCTTAGAAAAGATGGCCAGCTTAAGTAGGTGCAGAAAGATTGGTTACATCTTAATGTGGTGTATTCTACAAAATGATCCTTGTTCTATTACTCAATGTTTTTGTGTACAGAAGCAAGCATATTTCTTTGTAAGAAAAGGAAAAAAACACAGGCGAAGATGTACTCAAGATAAAGTAAATGTATAAAATCTTCATATAAAATATACAAGGTTAACTGTGCTTTAACTGCATTGTTTGGTAGCAGTTTTCAATTCAAACTCATTAAGTACAAGTCCCAGAAAAGCATGATTGTGGGAAAATGGGGACTTGTAAGCTTGATAACTATGCCTGAGACAGTTTACTTTTCCCAAGGTATAGTGATCTCTGGGTTAGTGTGTATGGGCGTAATATAAATATACATTAGTTTGTCAGTAATATTGAATGTTCCATGCATTATTGCTACTAGCTTTTCCCGTGTGAGTGCGTGTGCAAGATTGCTGGGCATTGAGGTGGGAAGTTGTCCCTTCCATGATGTTGTGTGATCTTGGAATTGGTTGGATGAGGTTGGAGGGTGCAAGTGGGGCTTCCATCCCTGCATAATTGTTTTGATAGTTTCTATACAAGTTGTGGAGGAGTACATGGGTGCAGAATATCAGCCTTGCCAAGGGAAGGGTGCATTAGGAGTAGACATCACACCTCGTTTATCGCAAACATGCCAGAGATGATCAACACAACAGTGATCATCTGTTATGTTTGTTACACAGATGTTCATCGTGCATACAGCTGCAGTAATCACAGATGGGTTTTCAGCCGTCAGGCGGTCCCTCGGTCGGCCGAATTCCAAAGTCTTGGTCCGGCGTCGGTTGTCGCCTTCTCTTTTGGCGCCAGGAAGGCCAGAGTATATAAGACACAACCGACGCCAAGTTCTTCAGTCTTTTGCAGCGCGGTGCCCGAAGCAGAAGCAGTTAAAGTGCGATTCGGCCAGCTCCTGAATTACGAAAATATTTGGAACGAAGTCTTCATTAAAGCTAAGTACCCGCTGGGAATCTTTTCTTGCCTCAGACCGATGTCAGAAAAAGTTAATAATTGTATTTCTTGTGGGAAGCAAATACCGCATAAGGATTTCCATTCCCTTTGCATACCATGTTTGGGCCCAGACCACGACGTCTCGGGCTGTCGCTGCGCTACCTTCAATACGCACTATTAGCGTCGGGCGGAGTTCGCCCAACACTTTTGGTAAAGCTTTTGACTATAAAATGTTGTCGGACACTCCGACTACCCTTTTATCCAAAAAGCGCAAGGAAAAGGACCGACATGCGAGGCCCGCGGTCTCCACCGACACCACGCTGAAACAGGCTCCACGTGGTCCGGTTCTCAGTGAGACGCCTTTGCAGACCCTGACTACCGACGACACTCCTTCGGCGGTGTCTTCTGTACCGAGACCGCTGGGTCAGCGGCCCATTCCCAGACTACAACCGAAGCCCCAGCTTATGTCGAGCCTACTAATGTGGACAGATCTACATCCAACCATGGTGTATTTAGGCCTTCATCCTCTTTTTCTATTAAGGCCTTTACTAAATCAAAGCAGCCAGGCATCACACTAGGCCTGCTGCTCAAGGCCCATCCCTGGACCCATGCCTAAGAAACAGATGCTTAAATGGCTGAGGATCTAATAACTCTTATCAGAGGTTCTCAGCCCCTCCTGACAAGAGACCCAGAGTGGAGGAAGAATCCCCTCTTCTGATCAGGGATCCATTTTATCAGAGCATTCTGATGCTGAGGAACACTCTTATTCCCTTTGAGGATTCGGATGCAGAGCAGTCTATTCCTTCTGTATCCCCCTGAGGATTTTTCTTTTGAAACCTTGCACACCTTGAGGGAACACTTCCATTGGGAAGGCCAAGATTTTCAGACTGCAAGAAAAGACTTGGGAATTTCTTTGGTTACCTCAGCACAGACCTCTGGCTATTCCCCCTGTTTTGGAGGTACTGGATGATGTCTATTCGAGGCTTGTTTTAATCCTGATTCACTGCCTCCTGCACCAGTTAAGCCTGATGGATATTACAGAGTACCCAGTTCTCACCAATTTCTCTACAAAGGCCATAATGCTGACCCTGAAACCATTTCCCAAGGCCCCAAGGGGATTAAGGCCCCCCCTGCCAAGAATCCACCTCCTGCAGAAAGGGAATCGAGATCTCTAGAAAGGTGGGGTAAGAAGGTTTATGCGGCCACCCTAGCCATGAGGGCCTTAAACTGCCAGTTTCATATGATTAAATATCAACAGTTCCTGTTATCACAATTAAAAACAAAATGTCTCAACCTGAACAACCAGATTTAAAAGAGTTACAGGATATGATGCATAGTGCAGAACAAGTGGGTAAACACACTTTACAATGTGGTTATGATGCTCTAGAGGCCTCCAGTAGAAGCGAGCTGCTACAGGATCAGTCATTCGCAGACATGCCTGGCTTAGGGAACAAAATCTGCCTGATCATGTGAAAGCAAAACTTCTTGATGCACCTTTACAAAAGGATGTTCTTTTTGGTACTAATGCTGAGGATATATTACGAAAATGGAAGAAAGCCAAATCTATGCAAACTGTCAAAGCTTTCTTACAGGTCCAGCCACCACGATTTAGCAGGAATTGGCCATCAAAAAACTGGTCCTTTCCAGCCACTGACAAGCCCCAAAGAGGCAGATACAGATGCGGAAGGGGCAGAGGTCAATCACAAGGGTCATATAGAGGCAGACAATGGCAATCTCCAGCACCAAGAGGTGGTGAAGACAGTGCACAACAATACAGGAAGCAAACTCAATGACTCCCTCATTTCCATGCCAGGCAAGTCTCAGCTGGCAGCACCTTTGGGAGGGAAACTAGCATTATTTGCAAGCAATTGGCCTATTGTCACAACAGACAAATGGATACTGGACATTATAAACAGAGGCTACAAATTTCAATTTCACACTCTTCCAAAAATGAGAGGCATGCCAAACCTACCACAAAATCAAAGGGTAGAGGCACAACTGCAAATTTCAAAGCTCCTAAACATGAGGGCTATACAAAGGTACCTCGCACCAACAAGGTCAAGGTTTTATTCAAGACTTTTCCTGGTACCAAGAAAAGGAACCGACTGGAGACCCATTCTGGACTTATCCATCCTAAACACATTTCTACTCGTACCAAAATTCAAGATGCTCACATTACAGCAACTTCTTCCCATGCTGGGCAAGGAGTTTTGGCTGGTAATATTGGACCTCAAGGAGGCATACCTGCATGTCCCAATCAGACAAAGCTGCAGAAGATACCTCAGATTTCTTGCAGGTTCAATCCACTATCAATTCTCTGCATTGCCCTTTGGCTTATCTACTGCGCCCAGAGTATTCACCAAGTGCCTGGCATCAGTAATTGCCTATTGCAGACTTCAAGGGATACAAATTTACCCTTATCTGGACGACTGCCTGATCCAAGCGGACAGCAAACATATACTACTGGAACATCTGGCATATGTGATACGGTTGCTGCTTTCTCTGGGATACACCATCAACAAGGAGAAATCAAAGCTAACACCTTCTCAGAAAATAACCTTCCTGGGTGCCAGCTTGGACACAAACACCCAGATGGCATACCTTACGCCAGAAAAACAAGGGCAATTATCTCAGTACTTCAACATACTAGCAAAAAGTACCAGGCTTACTGCAAGGAAAATCCTGCAGGCTCTGGGATTCATGGCATCTTGCATTCTTCTAATCCCGTGTGCAAAGCTGCATATGAGGAAACTTCAATGGTACCTAAAAAATCTATGGTCTCAACACAGTCACAGCTTGGAAGCAATTATTCCAATAATCCCGTCTACAAAAGGAATTCCTATGGTGGGCCCAAGCATGTCAAGTAAACACAGGCCTTCCATTCTGCAAGCCTCAAGCAAAACAAGTCATAACCACAGACGCCTCAGATTACGCCTGGGGGGCATGAAGGACAGGTGCATTCAGGGCAGATGGTCCCAAAAGGAAAAGCACCTTCACATCAATCAAAAAGAAATGCTGGCAGTAATAAATGCAATTACAGCTTTCAAGGACTTCCTGCATCCAGGACAATTGCTCATAAAAACAGACAACACCACAGTAATGTGGTACATAAACAAACAAGGAGGAACTCACTCATACCCCTTGTGCAGACTAGCCATGACTCTTTGGAACTTGGCTCTGGAAAGACAAATCGAACTTCAAGCACAGTACTTGCCAGGGATGGAAAACACACTGGCAGACACTCTGAGCAGAAATATGACAGATCCACACGAATGGAAGCTACATCCACAGGTGTTTATGGAGATAGTCCAAGCGTCGGGGACGCCAGATATAGATCTTTTTGCCTCCCACAGAAACCATCAATTGAAAGGTTTTGTTCAAGGACCTTCCATCCAAAGGCCTGGAAAGTGGACGCCCTTTCATTCAGTTGGACAACATGGACAGTTTATGCATTCCCACCTCTGCCTCTTCTGTCCAAGGTGCTTTTGAAAGCAAGAACAGACAAACCGAGGATGATACTGATTGCTCCAGACTGGCCAAGGCAACACTGGTATCCACTCCTGAGGAGCCTAACACATACTCCTCCCTGGTCCCTGCCTCTAATACCTCTTCTGCTGAA
Source organism: Protopterus annectens (assembly GCF_019279795.1). Classification (NCBI taxonomy): domain Eukaryota; kingdom Metazoa; phylum Chordata; order Ceratodontiformes; family Protopteridae; genus Protopterus; species Protopterus annectens. The sequence continues at coordinate 1,743,314,898 of NC_056743.1, read as the reverse complement.
GCAGAACAACTACAAAACCCTTCACAGCCAGCTGAAAACACTCAACCTCGCTGCATGGAAAATTCCTTAACACCACATCAAACTGTACTCTCCAAGGAGGTGCAGGATGTCATTTTGGAGGCCAGAAGACCATCTACTAGAAAAGCTTACTCCGCAAAATGGAAGCGGTTTTGCTGTTGGAATGAGAAAAGAGGACAAGACCCTAGAAAATTGAACTTGCCTCAGGTTTTACAGTACCTAGCTGAACTACTGAGCAGTGGACTTTCATTTTCTTCAATCAAAATACACGCCTCAGCCATTTCTGCAGAATTCAACACGGATCCTCCTTTATTCTCACACCCACTATTACGGCAGTTCCTCAGAGGGGCTAAGAATATAAGACCTCCAAGGAAACAACCAATACCAGCCTGGGACCTTAATTACATACTAGAAAAATTAACATTGCCTCCCTTTGAACCTGCTGCTTCAACAGATCTACAATATTTGTCCTGGAAAACAGCTTTCCTTCTGGCCATCACTTCAGCTCGTAGGGTTTCTGAACTACAGGCCCTCATGGTGGTGCAGCCCTTCCTCATCTTCCATCAGGACAGGGTTTCCCTTCGTACCAACCCATCTTTTATGCCTAAAGTGGTATCTAGGGTAGCCTTAAACCAAGCCATACACCTTCCTACCTTTTATCCTAACCCTCAAAACAAAGGGAAAGGCTGCTTCACTCTTTAGACATCCATAGGCAGCTACGTTACTATTTGGACAGAACAAAGTCCTTCAGGAAATCAGACCAACTTTTTGTCCTGTGCCGTAGGGGCTCCAGGGAAACCAGTTACCAAACAGACCATTTCCAAGTGGATTGGCCACTGCATACGATTTTGTTACTCCTATCATGGGAAACCTGTCCCTACTGGTATCAGATCTCACTCCACCAGGGCCACAGCCACCTCTACAGCCTTCCTCAGAGGTGTGCCTACTAAGGATATCTTGGAGGCAAACACTTGAGTTCTGTACATACCTTCACAAAACACTACCATCTGCCCTTATATTCCAGAACAAGAGCAGGCTTTGCCACTGCTGTTTTGCAGGGCATTCTGGCTCAGCCCAGTTCCTCATAGTACCTACCACCCTATGCATAGCTTTGGGACTCTACCCATCTGTGATTACTGCAGCTGTATGCACGATGAACATAGTACAGTTTTGTACCTACCATAAATGTAGATGTTCGAGTGCTAATACAGCTGCAGTACAGGTTTCCCTCCCTCCTTCCCCTCTTGGTAAGGCCATGGGGCCTAAAAACCTCTTCATACCTCCTGACTGGGTGATCCTGCTATGTTTTATTTGCTTGCATTTGTGGATTAGCTTTATTTATGTATTGCCTTCCTTTTGGGGGCACCTGACATCTGGGGCAAGAAAGACTGAAGAACATGGCGTCGGCTGTGTCTTATATACTCTGGCCTTCCTGACGTCAGAAGAGTAAGCGACAACAACCGACGCCGGACCAAGACTTTGGAATTTGGCCGACCGAGGGACCGCCTGACTGCTGAAAACCCATCTGTGATTACTGCAGCTGTATTAGCACTCTAACATCTACATTTATGGTAGGTACAAAACTGTACTTTGTACTTCATCCACATATCCCTAGGAACTTACTATTGTAATCTTTGGCCCTTCTGAAATCTTTTAAATAGAGAACAAATGGCAAAGCAGAAAAGTCTTTTTTGGTGGTTGGGGTACTACGGGAGAAGACGACAAATCAGGACAGAATTCTGAAAGAGTTCCATAGGTGCCATCTGAGCAATGACTTCACAGTAAAAGCACTCTTATACCCATCCTCCCATTTCCCCTTCCTTCGCCAGACCTTAGGGAGGCACTTTCTATTTCAGGACAAGTCAGGCAAAGGTTATTGTGGGCAAATAGATGGTAGCCCAGTAATGAAATCGGATCCCCCCTGCTCCACCACGGGAATGCCCTCTATCCTGGTACTCTAGTTTGAGTTAATTTTTATTTCTTGAACTGCTCCTGGTGCAAACGCCACATATGGGATCCTTCCAGAGAACTAGTGGATGCGGTTCTGTCCCAGTCATCTTGGTTCCAAAAAAAAAAAAAAAAAAAATTGGCCATGGCCTAGTCTGGATATTGCAAAAGGAAATCTTTTTCCTGAAAGACCCATAGTTAAGAATGCTTACTTTGATAAACCCTGGACCTTGATTTCCAAGATTTGTGTAAATCATCTTAATCGGAAGTACACTTACTCTAGTTCATAATGAGTGCAGTTGATTCAGGAGAGGGCTTTCATTTCTGCTTGACATCATTGCCTTTTGAGTTATGTACTTCTAAATGCCTGGCCCCCTGCAAAGAGCAGGAGGGTATAAACATCTACCCTCACGTTGGATGATTGCTTGCTTTAGAGTCATTCAGGGACACCTATAATTAAGTTATAATTTAATTTATAATTAAACTAAGGGCATTCATAAAATCACTGTTGCAGAATTATTCACAAATGAGCCTTGTCTGGTGGGATTCCCATATGCCAGCTAGTCTGCAAAGCATAGGCTCCTCCTTTGTGCACTGTGAATTTAGGAGTATGTACAGACATGCCAAAACTTAGGGCTTTCTTGCTGCTAGTGTGTGAATGCAGACCTCTGTCAGCATCATGTAGTTACCCATTTAAGCTTTCTTCAGTGCATAGACTGGTAGAATACTATCCCATTAAGACACTCTTCCATGCTTTTTTCATTAACTTTGGGAGAAAATGTTCTTGCCTTTCAGGAAAAAGGGATGTGTGACCGGGCATCAGATTCCTTTTAGGAACTCCCACTGGAGTTTGTCATGGCCAAGCATGACGTATAATCTCTCTGGTATTCTCCCCTAAAACTATTTGTGTTCTACTCGGTACTCTAAAGAAGTAATTTGTAAATAAATGTCTCCTGATGTTAGCTTGCACTATTATGTCATCCTCTTCATGCTCCAACATCCCCCTTGGCTGAAAATGAAATGAAAATCTTGTAGAGAGGTGCTTAATAGAAACTGGGCATCCACTTCTGTCTGCCTGTTATGGATGACTTCACCAAAGTGCCTTTTCAGAACAATGCCATCTGTCTGTGGGCCCTCTAGTGTGACCCCTTTTGGATGCTGTTATGCTAGATTTTAGCATGTCTGAATATTCACCATTCATCTGAATTAGCCAGGAAGGGAGAACCAAGGTTAACTTTGAGGAATATAGTAAGGCTTCATTAGCTTTTTTCCTGACACTCTAATGGAGGCCGAACCTACTGCTTCTACTCCTAGGGCCATATATCTGGGTATTCTACGTAAGCATACGCAAAAGAGAAAACATTTCTTTACCTTGTACTCCTCTTTCAAATCAGAAAAAAACAGTAAAGTTGAGTAACTTTACACAGGGATTTATCAAAGCCCTTCGTACTTTCCAAACTATTCAATCCTGTACTACTACTACACCTTCTACTCCATTTAAAGGAGAGACTTTTTTATACCAAAGTGAGGGACCATTTTAAATGCGGGATGGTGTCCTTGGATTTCAGGAAAGATGCTAAGGACTAGTAAATGTGCACAGTCCTAAACCTGTTGCCATCCCTCCAGCGTTAAGGGCCTTAGAGGGCGTGTTTCTGGCTGCCTCATTGTCCCCGACACCCAATCTGCAGCCCTTTAAAAGTCTCACAAATGTTATACAGTCCGACTCTTGTATCTTTCCTCTTGACTCTGATAGAGGAGTAAGGATACTTCCCACCTCCAGTTCTGTTCCTAATGGCAAAGAAGGCAGAGCCTTTGGACAGGTATGGCAATTTTTTTCTTTTATAACCTCTGACATGTTCTTTCAGGTTATTTAATTGTTATACTTGCCTGACTAAATACCTTCTCGCCGTTTTAGACAATATGGCGCAAACTATTTTATTCTGAATTTGGATAAATGTGATTTCATGGATGTGCTTAATTCTACCTCACAGGTAACTAAGCATACCATTAATTGGTGTTATGATGTTATGGTTGCTGCTTCTCAAGCAGCTTGCCACTCTGTTGTGATGCAATGTTTGGTGTAGACTGTAGTGTTATCCAGAAGATGTGAATGTACAACTGTTAAATGTGCCCTTAGATAAAGACTTGCTATTTGGAAATTTTTCATTTGTTTTTTAGATGTTAAATGACCTTATTTATGGTAAATCATCTTGTCTCACTTAACTCTTGCCATCACCCCCATACCAAAGTCTCTTTCTTGGTGTCTACAAATTCTCTGCTTAATAGATTAAAGGGACTGAAAATAAAAATGTCACTGCTTTGTATTGTACTATCCATGTGCATAATCAAAAGCTTCAGTTTTCCATTTTTTTTGTCTTTGATCTGATGCCTTCTCTGACTGGATTCAACCTGTGGGTTATCAGATTTGACTGTGATCCGAGACCAGCCGAATCTCCCAAGACTTCAGCTGGCAGAGCTCTGCCTTCTCTAGCCACAATGTCTCATTCACCCAGAGAAAGTACAGTTGTGTAAAACCTTACCATTACAGTAGATGCCCTTTTCTTCACTGTTGTAGTATGGATTATAGAAGGGATGACCCACCTTGGGCAGCCTGACGCTTGACCAGTACAAAAAAGCCTAGAAGAGATCTTGTTTGCGCCATACTTCACATTTATGTTCCTAGAACAGAACACTGGGCATAAAAGGGACGTACAGATGCAACTACCTTGAACCGAATTGCCCTAGAAGACAAAAGTCACCATAGGATAAAGGGGTCTGTGCACATCCAGAAGGAAAACGTGCAGAATAAACAGAGGTGGTTGGAGTGAGGGAGCAAATACTGCAACAGAGAAGAGATGAATATCTGTTATGGTAGGATTTTACACAACTGTACTATGTCTTTTGTCACTGTTGCAGTATTCGCAATAGAAGGGAGTGTAATAAATTCTCAAGAAACAGAATGAGAGGTGGAAGGCTGAGAAGATCCCTCAACAAGCCCACACAAAATGGTTTCAGTAGAACCTGCTTTGGCTATAGAAACCATGGTTAACTTTATAACACTTAGTAAAGGTATGCCCTGAAGACCTAGTATCCTTCAAGGATAGAGTTTGTGTCCAACCCCTTAAAGCAGGCACCAGAAGAGGCAACTGCCTTAGTGGAATGAGCTCTAACAGAAGTAGACAAGAAATTTGCCATGAAAAGACTAACAAAACGAACTGGTATTGGATATCCAGGAAGAGATGGTTTGCTTGGAAACAGCCAAGCCAAAAGACCTCAGATGAAAGGAAAGAAAGAGCTGATTAGACTTATGAATAGTCCTAATTTTATCCATGTAGTATTCAGCTGCCTGTGCACTTCCAGGTTTGCAAGACTCTCTTACTAGCAGACTGAGAAGGGAAAAAAGGAAGGGACTTGTACTGACCTGATTTAAGGACAACTCATAGACTACCTTGGGCATAAAAGGCAGGATTAATATGGAGGGACAGCTTGTCCCTGTGAAAAAATAAAATAACAGGAATGGCCATAAGGGCCTGTACCACAGAAATCCTTCCAAGCAGAAGTAAGAGCCAGCAACAAAGCAGTCTTCCAGGTACAATATTGCAAAGAAGCAGAATATGTAGGCTTAAAAGGAGCCAGAGTCAATTTTTCCAAAACAAAATTAAGATCCCAAGGAGGAGGAATAGGTTTCCTTAGAGGCCTAATATGCAGGATGCCTTTAAGAAATTGTTTGACCTCAAAATGAAAAGTCAGGAGGATTCAAGGGCAGGCAAGCAGAAATAGCTGACAAATAGGCCAAGCCAGACTGGAGCATCTCGCAAACAAGAGGACCAGAGCAACTCCCAGTGACAAAGGGTCCTGGTTATGAGCATGGCACCAGACAGAATTTTTTTTCCCATTTGGACATAAGCTTTTCTGGTTGAGGGAGTCCTTGCCTCCTGTAAAACCCTGAGCACATCCTCAGAAAAGAGGTGCCTGAAAGGGATCAAAACCTTATCATCCACAATGTCAGTTGCAGAGTGGACAAGTGTGGATGGATGAGACCCCTTGTCCTGTGTGAGGAGATCCAACCAGTGAGGTAGCTTGTGAATGCCCCTGGCCAGATGCATTGAGGGGGAAACAATGCTGTGTCGACTAAAAGGGAGTCACTAGCAAGATTTTTGGAGTCCAGAATCTTCTGCAGGACTCTTGGAAGTAGAGGAAAAGGAGGGAAAGCATAAAATCTCCTCCTGTAAAGAAAGGAAGTGGTGTTAGTCTTCCACACCAGATGGTATGGCACTCTGGAACAGAAGAGAGGAAGCTGCTTGTTCAGGTGAGAGGCAAAAAGATCTACCCGAGGAGTAACCCACATATGGACAATGCCCAGAAACATGCATCTGTGAAGCATCCATTCGTGAGCCTGTGGTTTAGACCTGTTCAGAGAGTCTGCCACAAGATTGTAATGTGAAGGAATGTATACTGCCTCAAGAGTTAGCTGATAACTGAAAGCCACTTCCCAAGGCTGAAGTACCATCCTGCAGAGGAGGTAAGATTTCTTGCCCCCCTGCTTTGACATACATCATCACTTGTATTTATGTACACCTTCAAGGGGCTTCAAGAGAGAACATGGGGTGAAAAGCCATAATCGGGGCCGTCATCTTTGTTGATATGGTCTAACTTCTGATGGGGAGGCCAAAGACCCTGAACAGTCAGGTACCCAAGAGACAGGTCTTAAGATGGGATTAGAAGCTGAAAGGGCTGGCCTGGCTTGAGAGCGAACTGCCAAATCCACCACTTGAATTATTTCTTGAGACATGGAGTGAGAGGTACAGTGAAAGTCAGAGGGTGACTATGCTGCAGCCAAACCAACTTGGAGTACCATTGAAGCTTCTGCATATGCAGTCTGGGAAGAGGAAGCACTGGAATAGAAGAGGCCATGAATCCCAGGTCCCAAAGAAGCTCCCTGGCTGGCATGAACTCGGAGATAAGAGACAAAGAAGGCTGTCAATGGACAGTACCTTTTAGATGTGGAAGAGAGGCCAATATTGACACCGTCTGAATCCTGCATCCCAGATGCACATGATCCTGAGGGGGAGTCTGGATGGAATTTTGGAAGTTGATAGTAAAGCCCAGACTTTGAAGAAGAAAGATGATGACCTGCAGATCCTCAGTCAACTGGAGAAAGGCACCTGAAGCAACAGGTCATCTAGATAAGGAAAAATCTGAATGCCTTGGAGCCTGTGGAAGGCAATCACAGAAGGCAGGCATTTTCTGAATGCCTTGGAGCCTGTGGAAGGCAATCACAGAAGGTAGGCATTTTCTAAATACTCTTGGGGCAGTAGAGAGGCCAAAGGGCAAAGCAGAGAACTGAAAATGAGAGGAAGACCTGGAGAAATGTAAAATCTTTCTTTAGAGGGCGAGTAGGGATATGAAGTTAAGCATCTTTCAGATTTAAGGACATCAGAAAAGTCTGGGGAAATAAAAGAAACCATGAAGAGTAAGCATCCAAAATGAAGGGATCTCAAGAAAGATGACGAGACTGGAGAGATCCAAAATAATTCAAGTACCCTTCTTTTGAGGAACCAGGAACATCCTGGAATAAAAACTCCTTCCCACTTGGAAAGGGGAACAAGTTGAATGGTCCCTTGGTTTAGCAGGGACCCTAGAATCTCCAGGAAATGAGGAAGTTACTCTAGAGGAAGTTGAGGTATCCCCAAAAAATGGAGAGATTTTCACAACTTGAAGTAACCCTGATGGATGATTGAAAGAACCCAAGCGTCTGAAGTGATGAGAGGCCAATTTGGAAGACAAAGGGGGAGCCAAAGGGACAAAGGAACCTGGTCTAAAAGTGGAGGAAGGTGCTGAATTGTCAAAGAGCAGCAGGCTTATCAAATAAAGGAGGCTTCTGGGCTACAGAAATCTGAAGCTTTAGCAGAGGAGGCCCACCTCCCACCCTTAGAGGCCTGGCGGGGTTGCCTGCGAACAAAAGCAAACCTAGAAGGTAATTCCTCTGAAACTTGGGGGTGCATAGGAGAGAAAGTACATTTAAGGTCTTATAAGGCTTTGCCTTTCTGTTGGTCTTAAACCATGTCAGCAACAGCAATCCCAAAATGTGCATTATCCAAAGGCGTGTCCAACAACTTGGCCTTAAAGTCCTCAGGAAGAGACCCGAGATGAAGCCAAGAATAATGCCTCATGATGGACTCGGAAGCCGCAATCCTGGAAGAGGCAGCGGCAGTAGCATCATAGCTACACTTGAGTGGTGAGCCACTTGAGAAACTGAACCTAAAAAAAGATGAGGCGCAAGATTTCTCATCAGGAGGGCAGAGATAACCCGGCAAATCTGAGCAGTCAAGGTCAGAGCATACCTGGTCATGTGGGTCTGGTGAATTAATAGCCCTAAAGGCCAAAGTAGGAGTGTAAACTGTCTTGCCAATCCTCTCCATTTCCCTGCTATCCTTATCAGAGAGCAGAAGTTTGGAAGAGGGAAGAAGTTTAAAAGGTTTGTCAGAGACTGACACCACAGCAGAAGGACATTTAAGTAAAAATAGACAATCCTCTGGAATCTTACAGAACCTGTCAGGTTTTTTTATGAGCAGGAGGCTGAGAATCAGGAGATTTGGAAGCAGCAATGAAAGTATCTAACAAGGCAGTCAAGACGGGAGGAATTGATTTTAGGAGTGCCCACCTGATGCAACTCATAATATCTTCTCCAGTGTCTGTTGAGAGAAGAATCCCACTTAAAGAATTCCATCATTCTAGTAGTTGTGCCCCCAAAGGTAAACCATAAAAAAGCCTGACCAGCGAAACAATAAAGCCAAGAACAGCCTGGAATCTTTGTCAGGGTTTATTAAAATGGTATAAAACTCCAGTACATCCACCATAAACGCTCCACCATACGTTTTTGTTTGTAAAACACTTCATCAGATATGGGCTGTCACATTCCATGAACCTTGTATACTTATTTGAAAAGCATAATCAATTAACCAATCAAATGAAAAAAAGCAATGAGTTATACAAATCCATTAACGTCTGTTGTTAAAATAGCCTATATTAAAATTTTAATATGCAATAAGGAAAAATATATTTATATAAACCACCTAAAAGCAGAAACTTTGTTTCCTTGTACCAAAATAGTTAAAATACAAATTAGTGCACATTTATTCTGTTTGAATTCAAGAATACATATTTAGTTGTCTTGGAGCTCCATCTTGTGGCTCTTTCTTGGAACTTCAAACACATTTTCATGTGAAAAAAATAATTCCCCTCATAAAACATACTCTAAAATTTAATGAATAAAACCAGGAGTCAAATGTATTTATACAAAAATGTGAAAAACTTGATAGTTAAAATCACACACATAAGGGGCTTGGGAGAAAAAAAAAACAAGGATAAAAATGCAGACAGAGTAAAAGTATATAATAACAATATTTAATAAAAGGTAACCAGATGAACCCCCTTAAAATTCCTCAAACTAAGTAGAATAAAAAGCATTAAAACCTTAGACTTTCATTTGTACATAAAAACTTCCTGTTAAAAACATATCTTCCAATTGAACTTAACTGCCCCCAAAGGGTAATTCCTCGAAAGAAGACTCAGGCTAACAGACCCCTCTTCATCAGAACCATAAGGCAAAAGCATCTGTGAAGAATAGGACAAAAACCCCTCGCCAGACAGGGAATTCTCATCCAAGGAATCTAGTTTCCTCAGACATTTAGGTTAGAGGTCCAAGATCTGGTGTTGCTAAATATTCAGTACAGCAACAGTGTTCAAACCAACTGGCAAAAATAGGTTTTAAACTGGTGGCAAAAGTACAAGGTAGTTGCATCCATATGCCCTATGTTCTGTGTGGGGCGCATAAATGTGACATATGGTGCAAACAAGATCTCTTGGGCTTTTTTATACTGCTGAGCATCGGGCTGCCCAGGGCATGACGTCACTTCTGTAATGAATACTGCAACACTGATATGGAACAACATTCCCCGATGAAGTTTGCCACCATTTCTGGACTGCAGCTCAGTCACTGGTCCCTGCTGGTGCATATCCTTTTTGTTTTTTTGAGAGCACTTTTGTTTTTGTCCTGTACCCTGTTTGTGTGCTTAGTCTTGGGTTTTTTGTTTTTTGATAGTTTCTGGCAGCTTTTATCTAGGATAGATAGTATGACAGAGTAAAGTTAGTTTGGGGGCTTTTCCTGACTGGTTTTCTTGCTTTTTCTGTGCAAGTTCTATAGGGTCTGTTAGGAGTAGTGTATAGATTTTTGGTTATGAACCTGAAAGGGTTCAAGAAATGTGTTGAATGTGGTCACGATTTTCCTTCATAACACACTTATGATAAATGCGTGTACTGCCTTGGGGCAGCCCATCTGGAGTCCCCTTGTTCTATCTGTGAAGGCTGTGATTTTCAGGCCATAAATGAGGAGAGCTAAGATGTTCATCGTGTTTCACTGTTGCAGTCATTACACTTGGGTTATCCTGCTGGCAGGCAACCCACAGTTGGCCCGAGTTCCAAAGTCTTGGTCTGGCGTCTGTTGCTGTCGCCTCTTCCCTGACGTCAGTGCGCCAGGGGTATAAGTTGCAACAGACACCATTTTCTTCAGTCTTTCTTGCCACGCGGTGCCCGAAGCATAAGCAGTTTTTGAAGAATGGCAAGTTAAGTATTAACAAGCACCATACTGCTTCCCTGTTTTACTAACATTAATATGTAGTTGCACCTTAAAGTAATTAGATTTTCTAATTGATGTTTTTTTGGTATAAAATACATTATTTAAAGTGTTATAAGGTTGTTCATTTTTTTTGTAACATGTCTGTCTGATGAAGTCTTCTGGGAAGCGGAAATTAAACTGATTCTCTATTTTTTTTGGAATTGTTTTTACTATTTGTGCCTCCTGCTTTGGTTTTCCAACTTCTGAGATTTTCAAAATTGAATTTCAGAACCGAAGTCTTCAATAAAGCTAAGTACCCCGTTGGGGAAACTTTTTCTTGCTCCAGTCCGATGTCAGTAAAAGTTAATAATTGTATTTCTTGTGGGAAGCAAATACCTCATAAGGACTTCCACTCTTACTGCATTCCTTGCCTAGGCCCTGACCACGACGTCACTAGTTGTCGGTTTTGTGCTAGATTTAATAAACGCACTATTAAACGTCGGTTTGATTTTGCTTTACATTATTTTGGACGAAGATTTAATTACATAATGCCGTTGGAACAACTGACGACCGGAATGTATAAAAAACGCAGACAAAGAAAAAGATAGGCATTCGAGGTCCAAAACCGACAATGAAGCCTCTTCTAGGCCAGTCGCTGGTTCTCAGTGAGGTGCTTTTGCAGCCCCTGACACCTCAGCGCCACAGGCTGCAACCGACAGCCACGTGGAGACACCAAGGCCTGTGGAAACTCAAGGTATTGGGCCTACAGAAAATCTACCCTCAGATGGGTCCGGAGCCGCTGAGCAGGCACCGTGGATTCTGAGGGTGTTTTCAGACCTTCACAGCTAACGATTAAAGTTACTACAGCAGCAAAGGCAAAGTCAAAAACGCCATTAAAGACAAAGAAACAAGTACAGCATTCTCCAGAACAGTCAGCCATGCCTAAGAAACAGATGCTTAAAATGGCCGAAGACCTTATTACTTTAATCAGGGGCTTCCATTCCCCTCCTGACAAAAGGCCTAGGCAAGACACTGATTGATTCCTCTGATCATGTTTCCATTTCTTCTGATTCTTCCTCTGACCAGGGCTATTATCTCCCTCCCTATGAGGACTCTGATGCTGAAGATTCCATTCCTTCAGCCTCACCGCCTGAGGATTACTCTTTTGGGGAAACCCTGCACACCATGAGGGAGCATTTACATTGGGAGAGCCAGGATTACTCAGAATCCAAGAAAAGGCTCAGAGATTTCCTTTTATTGCCTCAGCACAGGCCCTTGGCTATCTCCCCTGTGCTTGATATTGTTGTTGATGTTTTTACTGAATCCTTTCTGTCTCCAGATTCTTTACCCCCCTGCACCAGTTAAGCCAGACAGGTACTACAGGGTCCCTGACTCTCTCAAATTTCTTTACAAAAACCCCGCTGTGGACCCAGAAACTATTTATTTCTCAGGGTCCAAAAGGGGTTAAAGCTTCCACTGCCAAAAATCCTGTCCCCTCAGGTAGGGATTCCAGAGCTCTGGACAGATGGGGGGAAAAAAGTTTACACTTCTGCTACTTTAGCTGTAAGAGCTTTAAACTGTCAGTTTCACATGCTTAAATATCAGCAGTATCTCATGTCATTGTTAAAGCAGAAAGTGGTTACAAATACAGAAAGTCCTGACTGTAAAGAAATGCAGGATTTATTGCATGCAGTTGAACAAGTGAGAAAGCATACTCTGCAATGTGGTTTTGATTCATTAGAGGCTTCTTGTAGAGCCGCAGTTACAGGCTCAGTTATTCAAAGACATGCTTGGTTGAAAGAACAAAGTTTACCTGACCATGTTAAAATGAAATTATTGGATGCTCCACTACAGCATGATGCTTTGTTTGGTGTTAAGGCAGAAGAGGTTTTAAAGAAAATGGAGGATAAAGCAAAGTCAATGCAAACTGTGAAAGATTTCTTACAGGTTCAGCCACCTAGATTTAGCAGGAACTGGCCTTCAAAAAATTGGTCTTTTCCAGTGTCAGACGGGCCAGAGAGGCAGATCTCAGCCCCAAGGCTCCTACAGACCTAAACAATGGGGTTCTTCAGCCCCCAAAGGAGGAGAAGACAAATCACAACCTTATAGAAAACAGTCACAATGACTTCCCTCTGCTAATGCCAAGCACTTACCAGTTGACAGCACCCCTGGGTGGGAAAGCTAGCACTTTTCTCAAAAAATTGGCACATGATCACCCAAGACCAATGGGTGTTGAATATAGTTTCTCAAGGGTACAGGTTCCACTTGCACACGCTTCCAAAACCAAAAGGTATGCCAAACCTGCCACAAAACCAATGGGCAGAGGCACAAAAACAGATTGCAGCTCTTATGGATATGGGAGCCATTCAAAATCTTCCACAAGAAGAACAGGGCCAAGGATTTTACGACTTTTCCTAGTACCCAGAAAGGACAAAGCATGGAGACCAATACTGGACCTGTCAATCCTAAATATTTTCCTGGATGTTCCAAAATTCAAAATGTTAACACTACAACTCTTGCCCTTGCTGGGCAAAGAGGCTTGGTTAGTTAGTTTGGATCTCAAGGAGGCATACCTGCACGTCCCAATCAGACAATCATGCAGAAGATACCTCAGATTTATAGCAGGCTCAATGCATTATCAATTCTCTGCACTGCCCTTTGGCTTATCTACTGTGCCCAGGGTCTTCACAAAATGCCTGGCACCAGTAATTGCATTTTGCAGGCAAAAAGGAATTCAAATATATCCCTACTTGGACGACTGCCTTATTCAAGCAGAGCGCAAGGACATTCTTCTAAAGCACCTGGAGCTTGTAAAAAGATTACTAATTTGCCTAGGGTACACAGTAAACGAAAATAAATCAAAACTAGTGCTCTCTCAAGAGATAATATTCCTGGGTGCAAGCTTGAATACAACTACCCAGATGGCTTATCTCACACCAGACAAACAAAGGCAACTGACTCATTACTTTCAAATGATGACAGCAAAGACCCAGCTCCCTGCAAGAAAAATTCTGCAGGCCCTTGGTTTCATGGCATCTTGCATTCTACTAATTCCGTATGCCAAACTGCATATGAGGAAACTACAATGGTATCTAAAAAGTGTTTGGACTCAGCATTCACAGCCTAGAGACGATCATAACCTTGATTCCCTGCTTACAACAGGAGTTTCGATGGTGGTCACAGGCCTGTCACCACAAGGGACAGCCTTTCACCTTACCTACAGCCAGGCAGACAATGACGGATGCATCGGATTACGCCTGGGGAGCACATTTGACAGGAAAATGTATTCAGGGCACGTGGTCCAAGGAACAACTGCATCTTCACATCAATCAAAAAGAGATGCTAGCTGTGCAGAATTCCCCGGCAGCCTTCAAGGACCTAATACATCCAGGACAGTTATTAATAAAGACGGACAGTACCACATAAGTAAGGGGGCACACATTCCTACCCCCTATGTAGACAGGTCATGACTTTGTGGAACACAGCACTGACTTACCAGGTACATCTGCAAGCACAATTCCTGCCAGGAACAAAAAATACACTGGCAGACGAACTAAGCAGAAATCTCATGGATCCTCATGAATGGAAGCTAAATTCACAAGTGTTCAACTTGATAACAAGGGAATGGGGATGCCCGGACATAGATCTATTTGCCTCCCCTCACAATTGCCGATTACAGAAATTTTTCACAAGGACTTACCACTCTCAAGCATGGAAAGTGGATGCTCTATCCTTCAACTGGAAAAATCTGACAGTCTATGCCTTCCCTCCAATGCCTCTTCTCACCAAGGAGCTTCTAAAAGTCAGACAAGAGCGGTCAAAAATTATCCTGATTGCACCAGACTCGCCACACCAGCACTGGTACCCAATCCTAAAGATTTTGTCCCAAGGCCCGCCTTGGCCTCTACCTCAAATCCCTCATCTTCTGACACAGCAAAACAATCAGATTCTGCACAGTCAACTCAGAACCTTAAACCTGGCAGCATGGCAGATAATGTAGCCACTCAGACTGCACCTCTCTCCAAAGCTGTTATGGATGTAATTTTGGATGCCAGGAGACCCAGCACTAGGAAATCTTATGCGGAAAAATGGAAGAGATTCTGTGCTTGGAACCAGGTGCAAGGGCTCGACCCACTGGTCCCTAATATGCCTCAGATTTTACAATACCTGACTGAGATGTTGGACAAAGGCCTATCTTTTTCTTCTATTAAATTCCATGCCTCTGCCATTTCAGCTCATTACAGTACGGATCCTCCTATTTTTTCACATCCTCTACTACGACAGTACCTCAGAGGGGCAAAGAATATAAGACCCCCTAGGAGAGCACCAGTACCTACTTGGGACCTCAATTTTGTTTTAGAAAAACTAACACTGCCTCCTTTTAAACCAGCCAGCACAGCTGATCTAAAATTCTTGTCATGGAAAACTGCTCTGCTCCTAGCAATAACTTCAGCAAGAAGAGTTTCAGAGCTACAGGCATTGATGGCTGTGGAACCTTTCCTCATTTTTCACCAGGACATGGTTTCTCTGACTAACCCAACATTCATGCCAAAAGTGGACTCCAATGTGGCCTTAAACCAAACTATTAATTTGCCTACTTTCTAGCCAAATCCCCAGAATAAAGGGGAAAGACTTCTGCACTCTTTGGATATTCACAGGCAGCTACGATTTTACTTGTACAAAACAAAAGCTTTCAGAAAAACTGAGCAGCTGTTTGTAGCATATGCTGCAGGATCACAAGGAAAACCTTTTACTAAGCAGACAATCTCCAAATGGATAGGACACTACATCCGCTTCTGTTGTGCACAACATGGCAAATTTGTGCCTAAGTGCATTAGGCCTCATTCTACCAGAGCAGCAGCCACTTCAGCAGCTTTCCTCAGAGGGGTACCAACCAAAGACATATTAGAAGCTGCAACCTGGAGCTCAGTGCACATTTTTACCAAGCACTACCACCTACCTCTCTACTCCAAATCCAGAGCAGGCTTTGCCACTGCAGTTCTGCAGGGCTTGTTAGCCTCGCCTAATCCAATCTAGACCCAGCCACCCTTCCTAAGCTTTGGGATTCTACCCAAGTGTAATGACTGCAACAGTGAAACACGATGAACATAGTACAGTTGTGTACCTACCATAAATGTAGATGTTCGAGTGTATTCACTGTTGCTGTCCTGGTTACCCACCCACTATCCCCCTCTTTGCTGGGACTATTCTGTACTTCTCAACTCTATACAACCCATGTGGTGTATTTGCTTTTAGAAGAAAATGTTTTTAGTGATATATGCATGGTTGTTTGGCATATTTTTATCTTTACAGCCTTCATATCTGGGGGCACCTGACATCTGGGGCAAGAAAAACTGAAGAAAATGGCGTCTGTTGCAACTTTTATACCCCTGGCATACTGACGTCAGGGAAGAGGCGACAGCAACCGACGCCGGACCAAGACTTTGGAACTCGGGCTGACTGTGGGTCGCCTGCCAGCAGGATAACCCAAGTGTAATGACTGCAACAGTGAATACACTCTAACATCTACGTTTATGGTAGGTACACAACTGTACTTTGGTTTTCAAGGGTCATGTCCCTTCTGGCAGTAGTACATTAACCAATCTGGCAGACTAGTTGGATCGCAGTCATCAGCATGGATCCATGGACTCTGTCTGCAAAGGGCTCAAGCGGTCCACTTCAGCTTCCTCCTTTGCTATGCTTTCTTGTCCCTTGGATCCAAACGTCCCAAGGTCCTCTAAGCTTTGTGCATCCATAGCCGCTTTTTGTATAAGAGGACTGCTTTAGACTTGGGTAAGTCCCCCTTTTCCCCATCAACACCCTCCCCTCCCGAGTCCTCCCCATCTCCACCTCGGATCTGGGCTTCCCCAGTTCAAATCCAATCGGCAGTATCCCTCCCTCCAGATGGACTTCCAAAGTTCCTTATGTGGCTTCATTAACTTGTCATCCCAATCTGTGGGCAGCCTAAAAGTTTCAGATGTGGAGCAGCTAATGAGGTCATGTCTTCAAATGCATTTAATCTTCCCCTCAACAATGCAGTGCCTCCATGGTGCTTCAGCTCCATCAGCTTGGTTTCCTTCCCCAGGCCTCATGAATCTGAGGTCTTTGTGGCCAGTTGTGTTTCCTTCCAGTAGGTTGGAGGTCTGGTTTTATGCTCTGTTGGTAGTCTTGACTTCAACCACATTGGAGCCTAGTGGACCCACAGGGCTGTTGGGTTGTGCCAGGTGGCTCGCTCCAGTTGGGTTCAACTGCTCCAGCTTCTGGGTTGCCCATTCCCCTTGGGAATGGGCTTTGCTTCAATGTCTGCATTGGGTGAAACCATGGCACCCCTAATGTCTGGAGCTTCGTTTGGATCTTGAGGATGTTCTTGGTGTTTCACTGTTGCAGTCATCACATTTGGGTTATCTGCCTGCAGGTAACCCTCAGTTGGCCTGAATACCAGAGTCTTGGGATTTCTGTGTCTGATGCTATCGTTTCTTCCATGATGTCAGGTCGTCAGGGGTATAAAACATGCAGGCGACGCCATTACATCAGCTTTTCTTGCCATCCAGTGTCCGAAGCAGGAGCAGTTTGCAAGTGCCGGTCGGCTGCCTCCACCTGAAATTTTCGTTTTTCGAGTTTCAGACCTGAAGTCTTCTAAAAGATAAGTACCCTGTTGGGGATCCTTTTTTTCTTGTTCTAACCAATGTCAGAAAAAGTTAATAATTGTCTTGCCTGTGGAAAGAAAATACCTCAGAGATTTTCATTCTTACTGCGTCACCTGTTTAGGCCCAGACCACAGCATTCCGAAACAGCTTCGATAAGCCATGCGACTACCGATCTTCCGAAAAAACGTAAGGATAAAGACAGACCGCATAGGTCCAAAACTGCCGCCGCTTCCGTTAAGCTAGTCGCCAGTCCTCTGGACTCAGTGAGGCGCTTTCGCAGCCCCTGATACTCGCTTCTGCAGATTCGCAGGCCTCTACAGAGACCTTTTCGGAGTCCAGGAGGCCGCTAGGTGCTTAGACTGTGGAGCCTGCGGATGTCTCTACCTTGGATAGGTCCAGAGCTGCTGTGCAGGCACCGGCTTCTGAGGGTGTATTCAGGCCTTCCGATTTTCATATTAGCCCAACTTCATTTCAAACCAAAAATACTGAATTTCTCAGGCCCAGAGTTCATACTAAGCCTAGGAAACAGTCTACCAAAGCGCATTCTCAGGCCCACATGCCTCAGAAACAAATGCTTGGAATGGCTGAAGAATTTATTACTTTAGGGGAAGCCAGCCTTCCCCCTCAAAAAGACCAAGAACTGATTTTCTTTCTGATTCTTCAGATCATGAGTCTGTTAACTCTGATTCTTCTGATTACCAGGACATTCCCTTATCTACCTATGAGGATTCTGGTACAGAGGATTCCATTCCCTCTGCTTCCCCACCAGAAGATTTTTCTTTTGGTGAAACCCTGCATACCCTTAGGGAGCATTTCCGCTGGGAGTGCCGGGACTGCCTACAACCCAAAAAGATGGGGAATTTGTAAACTTGCCTCAGCAGAGGCCTCTAGCTATCCCTCCTGTTCTGGAAATTGTAGATGTCTTCTTGGAATCCAGCCTTACCCCTGATACTTTGCCTCCATCTCCCAAGAAACCTGACAGGTACTACAGAGTACCTGACTCCCACAAATTTTTCTCTAAGAATCCTACTGCGGATCCAGAGACCATTTACCAGGGACCTAATGGCAGTAAGGCTACAACAGCCAAAAACCATACCCCTTCGGACAGGTGCTTTAGACAGATTGGGTAAGAAGGTAAACACCTCCGCTACTCTTGCCATCAGGGCTTTAAATTGCCAGTTTCATATGTTAAAGTATCAGCAACATATTATGGAGCTAATTAAACAGAAAATTATGTTGATTCCTGATTGTGCAGAACATAAAGATTTGCAAGAGTTAATGGATTCTGCTAACCAAGTTGGAAAACATACTTTGCAATGTGGTTTTGATGCCTTAGAAGCATCTTGCAGGGCTGCTGTCACTGGGTCTGTTCTTACAAGGCATGCTTGCCTTAAGGAACAAATCTTGCCAGACCATGTCAAAGCAAAATTATTAGATGCACCATTAAACTAAGAATGCCTGTTTGGCAGTAAAGCAGAAGTCGTCCTCAAAAACATGGAGGAAAAAGCTAAATCTATGCAAAGATTTCCTACAGGTACAGCCACCTAGATTCAGTAGGCATTGGCCTTCTAAAAACTGGTCCTTTCCAGTCCTTTAATGATTCTGGTACCTCGGCCTTCGCCTTCTCACGGAATACTTTACACAAAATCCGCAGTCATATTTAAGCAACCCCTCATTACTGCTTAATTAATCAATTATCAAAATATCAAAAAATATAATTTGGAAGTATAGGTAATTTCAAGTAATATCATTAAATTATATTTTTTTTGATTTTTTGATACTATAGATAATTAAATGTTTTTTTTGTAATATTTTTTGTAATGTGTTTTAAAAGAATGTTGGGTAGGAATCAATGAAGTTAGATATGTATTTTGAAATATTTGAATATTCAAAAGTTACTTGATTAATTAAGCAGCAATGAGGGGTTGCTTAAATATGACTGCGGTTTTTGTGTAAATTATTCCGTGAGAAGGCGAAGGCCGAGGTACCAGAATCATTAAAGGGATTTATCAGTGCAGTCTTTGCTGTGTTCCGTGGTTTTTTTGGTGTGTTTTACTATCGATCTACAGCTTCTGTAACTTGGATTGTTTTTGTCCTTTCCAGACCTTCTCAGTCCAAACCCAGGGGCAGCAGACTACCAAGATTACAGTCTCAGGATATGCACAGATCTAAGCAATGGAATGCTCCCACCTCTAAAACAGGGAGTAGTAAGCCACCAGTCTATGGTAAAAATCTCACAATGACTTATCCCCAACTCTTCCAAGCCTTGTCCAAGTACTTCCCCCCTTGGGAGGAAAACTTGCCCTGCATGCAAAAAACTGGGAGTACATCACCCAGGACAGATGGGTCTTGAACATTGTATCTCAGGGATACAGACTCTACTTCCACTCACTGCCAACCCCAAGCGGATCACCAGACCTCCCCCCAAACCAGTGGGCAGAGGCCCAAAAGCAAGTACTTTCTCTTCTCAGTATCAAGGCTATTCAACCCTGTCCCAGCAGAGCAAAGGGGCAATGTTTTTACTCCAGACTGTTTCTGGTACCCAGAAAAGGAAACTCTTGGCACCCTATCCTGGATCTATTTTCAACACCTTCCAGGTGGTTCCAAGATTCAAAGTGCTTACTCTCCAACAACTGCTTCCTGTGCTAGCCAAGGACTCCTGGCTAGCCACCCTAGACTTAAAAGAAGCTTATCTGCACATCCCTATAAGGGATTCTTGAAGGAAATACCTACGTTTCAGGCCAGGCTCTATGCACCATTAGCTCTCTGCACTTCCATTTGGCTTATGTACTGCGCCCAGGGTATTCACAAAATGCCTAGCTCTAGCCATTGCATATTGCAGGCAGAGAAAAATTCACATTTACCCATACTTGGATGATTGCCTAATTCAGGCGGACAGTCAGGAATTGCTACTCCAGCACCTGACATTTGTAAAGGGACTTCTAACTTCACTGGGGTACACCGTCAACAAAAAGAAATCACATCTGGTACCCAGCCAGCAGATTGTATTTCTGGGAGCAAGCTTGAACACAACTTCCCAGATGGCATTACTCACTACAGAAAAACAAATTTAGTTGATAAACTACTTCAATCTACTGGCCACCAAAACCAAACTATCTGCAAGAAAAATACTGCAAGCCCTAGGTTTCATGACCTCATGTATTCTGCTAATTCCATATGCAAAACTGCATATGAAGAAACTTCAGTGGTACTTAAAAAGTCTCTGGTGTCAACATTCTCAGGACCTGGAAACAATGATTCCGATCATTCCTTGCCTAAAGGTAGAGTTCTTTTGGTGGGCAGAGGCCTGCTATCACAACAAAGGACTCCCTTTCACTCAACCTCCTGCCGCCCAAACCCTAACAAACTCATTAGACTATGCATGGGATGGCTCACATGGCAGGACAATGCATTCAAGGCAAATGGAGCCCACAGCAAATGCACCTGCATATCAATCAAAAAGAAATGTTAGCTGTACAGAATGCTCGGACAGCCTTCAAATGCCTTATTCCAGGGCAACCTATTGATAAAGAAAGACAACGCCACAGTTGTGTTACATAAGCAGGGGGGAACCCATTCCTACCCACTCTGCAGGTTAGCCATAGCTCTGTGGAACACCGCCTTGAGCAATCAAGTGCACCTGCAAGCTCAATTCCTGCCAGGCAAACTAAATTCACTGGCAGACGACTTAAGCAGAAATCGAATGGACCCACACGAGTGGAAACTGGGAACCCAAATCATTCAAGCTTCTGATAGACAGGTGGGGGACACCAGTGGACCTCTTTGCTTCCCCTCAGAACTATCAATTGAACAAATATTGCACCAGAACTCCCCACAGCCAAACATGGAAAGTGGATGCCCTGTCCTTTACATGGGAAAACCTCTCAATCTATGCCTTTCCCCCTCTGCCCCTCCTCTCGAAGGTTCTACTAAAGATCAAACAGGACAAGCCAAGGACAGCCCTGATTGCACCAGACTGGCCACGCCAGCACTGGTACCCACTTTTGTGCAGTATGCCAGTACTGCCACCATGGCACCTGCCTCAGACTCCCTCCCTGCTGTCCCAGCAGGCAGGCCAGATTTTACATCCTCGGCTACAAACCCTGAACCTAGCAGCCTGGCTCATGCCCTGAATTCAGCACCCTCAACCCTCAGTAAACAGGTGCTGGATGTCATCCTTGAGGCAAGGAGGTCTAGTACTAGAAAATCCTATTCAGAAAAGTGGAAAAGATGCTGTTCTTGGGGCCAGTCTCGGGGAATGGACACAACTGTGCCCAGCTTACTTAATAAACTAGATTACTCAACAAAGATGCTCCACAAAGGCCTATCCTCTTAATTAAGATTCATGCCTCTGCCATCTCAGCTCATTATAATACTGAGCCCACCCCTCTTCTCTCATCCTCTGGTCAAACAGTTCCTGAGAGGAGCCAAAAATTTAAGACCCAATAGGAGAGCTCCCACTCCAGCCTGGGACCTTAACTTTGTATTGGAAAAACTCGCGCTTCCACCCTTTGAACCTTCTGCTTCAGCAGTTAAAATTTCTCTCTTGGAAAACAGCTTTACTTCTGGCCATCACTTCAGCAAGAAGAGTGTTTGAATTGCAGGCCCTTATTACCATGGAACCCTTCATTGTCTTCCATGCGGACATGGTTTCCTTCAGGACTAACCATCATTTATACCCAAGATGGTATCTAGTGTGGCTTTAAACCAATCCATTCATTTGCCAACTTTTTTCCCAAATCCACAGAATAAAGGGGAAGGGATCCTGCACTCCCTGGATGTGCACAGGCCGCTTAGGTTCTATCTGGACAAGACTAAACCTTTCAGAAAATCTGTCCAGCTGCTAGTCAGCTTTGCTACATGGGCAGAGTGCAAGGCCATTTCAAAGCAAACCATTTCTAAATGGATAGCACAATGCATCCATTTCTGCTACCAACACTATGGGAAACCTACCCCACAGAGGATCAGAACACATTCCACTAGGGCTACATCAACTTCTACAGCATTTCTCAGGGGAGTCCCTACCAGGGACATCCTGGAGCTCTGTACACACCTTCACCAAGCATTACCACTTGCCTATCTTTTCTAAATCCAGAGCTTGATTTGCCACAGCAGTCTTACAGGGCCTGCTTGCCAGCCCTAATGCTTCTCGACTGCCTCCCCCCATCCTTAGCTTTGGGAATCAACCCAAATATGACTGCAACAGTGATGCACGAAGAACATAGTACGGTTGTGTACACTTACCATAAATGTAGCTGTTAGAGTTTATTCACTGTTGCAGTCCTGGTTACCCACCCTCCAGCCCCCTGACTTCTCTGTACTTCTACCTATTCCTTTTTGTTTGTATATCATATATCATTGATATTTACCTTCTACTGGGGGTGATGTTTGTGTTTCACTGTGGCAGTCATTACATTTGGGTAATCTGCTGGCAGGTTGCCCTCAGTTGGCCTGATTAACAAAGTCTTGGGTCCTGCGTCGGTTGCTGTCCCTTCTTCCATGATGTCAGGTCATCAGGGGTATAAAACATGCAGCTGACGCCATTACATCAGTCTTTCTTGCCGCGCGGTGCCCAAAGCAGAAGCAGTTCGCAAGTGCCAGTTGGCCGACTCCTGAAATTTTCATTTTCGAGTTTCAGAACCGAAGTCTTCAACTAAAAGCTAGGTACCCCATTGGGGAAACTTTTTCTTGCTCCTTACCGATGTCAGTAAAAGTTAATTACTTGTGGGAAGCAAATACCTCATAAGGATATTCATTGTACTGTATTCCTTGCCTTGGCCCTGACCACAATGTACTTTGCTGTCGGTTTTGTGCTTTATTTAATCAGCGCACTATCCGTCGTCGGTACATTTTTGCTTCAAAATATTTCGGTTCTCTGTTGAATTATCCAGAAATGATGTCTGTTAGCCATCCGGCTACCGGAATACCGAAAAAACACAAAGAAAGACAGAGACAGGCCGTTGAGGTCAAAAAGTGCCGAAGACGCTTCTCTTAAGCCAGTCGCCAGTTCGCCGGTACTCAGTGAGGCGCTTTCACAGCCCCTGATACCCTCTGCTGATTCGTAGGCCTCTACTGAGACCCATTCGGAGTCCGGTATGCCGCGAGATGCTTCACATATGGAACCCGCGGATGTCTCTACCTTGGATGGGTCCGGAGCTGCTGAGCAGGCAACGGCTTCTGAGGGTGTGTTCAGGCCTACAGACTTGCATATTAAACCGACTCCAACTTTAGTGCTAAGGCCTAAATCTCGATCTGTGTCTAAAGAACCGATGCCCAGGCAACATGGTCAGGCCCCTATGCCTAAAAAACAAATTATCAAAATGGCTGAAGATTTAATCGGGTAGTCAAACCCCCTCCCCAAAAGAGGCCTAGGATTGAATTTGACTATGAATTGTCTGAACAGGACTCTTGTTTCCTCTGATTCTTCTAATCTGTATTTGTCCATACATACTTATGAGGACTCTGATGCAAAGGATCCCATTCCCTCTGCCTGAGGATTTCTCTTTTGGGGAAACTTTATATAACTTAAGGGAGCATTTCCACTGGGAAAGACAGAATTTCTCTGAATCTAAAAAGAAGCTTAGGGATTTCCTTCTTCCTCAGCATAGGCCTTTGGCTATACCTCCTGTACTAGGCATTGTTGATGTGTTTTCGGAATCCAGTATGGCCCTTGCTTCCAGCCCCTAGCAAACCAGACCGGTACTACAGGGTTCCAGAGTCCTACAAATTCCTTTTCAAAAATTCTGTTGCGGACCCTGAAACCATTTCTCAGGGGCCCAAGGGCATTAAAGCTTCTACTGCTAAAAATCCTACCCCTTCTTATAGACTCCAGGGCGCTGGATAGATGAGGTAAAAAAGTTTATACTTCTGCAACCTTAGCAATCAGGGCTTTAAACTGTCAATTTCATATGCTAAAATATCAACAGCATATCATGGGACTGCTTAAACAGAAAATTATGTTGATTTCTGACTGTGTGGAGAATAAAGATTTGCAGGATTTGTTGCATTCATCTGAACAAGTTGGCAAACATACTTTGCAATGTGGTTTTGATTCTTTATAGGTCTCTTGTAGGGCTGCTGTTACTGGGTCTGTGCTTAGAAGGCATGCTTGGCTTAAGGAGCAATCTCTGCCTGATTGTTAAAGCAAAACTTTTGGATGCTCCTTTACAGCAGGACCACCTATTAGGCAATAAGGCTGAAGAAGTTCTTAAAAAGATAGAAGATAAAGCTAAATCTATGCAAACTGTGAAAGACTTCTTACAAGTGCAACCTCCTGTATTTAGCAGGCATTGGCCTACTAAGAACTGGTCCTTTCCAGCTCCTTCCAGAGCCACTACGGCCAAACCCAGACATTCCAAAAGCACCAGGTTTCAGTCCCAAGGGACTAACTAAGCAGTGGGGGTGCTTCCACTTCCAAATCTGGAAACAACAAGCCACCACCCTATAGCAAACGGTCTCAATGACTTCCCTTTGAAATTACTAAGCACTTATCTCTTAGCCTCCCCTTTGGGGGGAAAACTGTCTCTTCATTCAAGAAACTGGCAACTTATAACCCAGGACAAATGGGTTTTAAATAATGTGTCCCAGGGATATAGATTTCATTTCCACACGCTGCCAACTCCAAACGGGTGGCCAGACCTGCCCCCAAATCAGTGGGCAGAGGCTCAGAAACAAGTACTTTCTCCCCTAAACATGGGGGCTATTCCTCTAGTACCAGAAGAGGAAAAGGGACAAGGTTTCTATTCCAGACTTTTCCTGGTACCCAGAAAAGACGAATCATGGCGTCCAATTCTGGACCTGTCTACTCTAAGCACCTTTCTGGACATTCCAAAATTCAAGATGCTGACTTGTCACCAGTTACTTCCTATCCTAGGCAAGGATACCTGGTTGGCAACTCTCGAGTTATAAGAGGCTTACCTGCATATCCCAATCAGGGAATCTTGCAGAAGATTCCTACGCTTCAAAGCAGGCTGCATGCATTCTCAGTTCTCTGCACTGCCCTTTGGCTGTTTACTGCACCCAGGGTATTCACAAAGTGCCTGGCTCCAGTAATTGCATTTTTCAGGCAAAGAAATATTCAAATATATCCATACCTTACGATTGTCTAATTCAAGCAGAAAACCAGGCCATTCTTCTAAAACCTCTGGCGTTTGTAAAAAAAAAAAAAAAAGAGTTCTACCCTGTCTAGGGTACACCATAAATGAAAAGAAATCTCAACTGGTACCCTCTCAAAAGATTACATTCCTGGGTGCAAGCTTGAATACAACTGCCTGGATGGCTTTCCTTACTCCAGAAAAGCAAATTCATTTTGTGACTTACTTCAAACAGGTGGCCACAAAAACTGTGGTATCTGCAAGGCAAATACTGCAAGCCTTGGGGTTCATGGCCTCCTGCATTCTTCTACATCACGGCTATGTGATACATAAACAAGCAGGGGGGTACACATTCCTACCCCCTATGCAGACTAGCCATGGCATTGTGGAACAACACTGCCTTGAGCTACCAAGTACAACTACAAGCTCAATTCCTGCCAGGAAAGCAGAATGTTTGGCAGATGCTGTAGCATAGACTAGATCCAGGCCTGCTGAATATAGCTTTGTTTATATGCTTGTTGTTTGTTTGCTTGTTATTTCCCTGGAACGCTAATTCCACCTAATCTGGCTTCTCAGCGCTTCTGTGGCTCACTAGTGATATCTGCATTGCTTACTGTACTTATTTCCTTGTTTCACTTGAAAGAAAGTTACTGTTTGTCGTTTTTGCATTTAAGTTACCTGTAACACATTGCACTTAAGTTACCTGGCACTTGCTCACTAAAGCAATTATATAAGTCAGCACTAAAAATTAAAAGCACTACACCCTCACTCCCCACTGGCCCTGGTTTTCAATTATTAAGGAATTCCCAATATTATTCTAGCATGTCCAAAGGTCAGTTGTCAATCTCCTCTCCGGTCCAGCTGGTGAATCTGGGAATCTTGAGGCAATGTTACAACTGCCTCATGTACACAGACAACCCTCTCCTCCTCCCAACAAATTCCAACACATGTAAGAGATGCAACCATATAGCCAAACTGGAGGCTAAGCTCTCTCAACTCAGTACTGGCATAACCAGTCAGGAGGAGAAGGAAACCATACTCACTACAATTCCAGTCTCACATAGACCTACCACGACAGCAAACCAAACACATAATCACACAAAACATACTCGGAGGCTCTAAATAAAGATCTGCCGAAGCAGCAGAGACCTCCAAAGCAGACACCCAAGCAGCCGCTACCCCAAAACAAAACACGTGCAACACATCTCACAAAGCCAGTGTGCCAAACAGTCACAGCCCTTAAGACTAAACAACACACCTGATACACTTGTAATAGGTGACTCTATCGTCAGGCACACTGACCCGCTCACCAGGCTGAACAAGGAGAGGGTCACGGTGAGCAGCCTGTCGGGTGCTAGGATCCGCCACATAACACAAGCACTCAGGTCACTCCAAGGCAAGTACAAATATGACTCGGTCATTGTCCATGCTGGTGTGAATGACCTGAGACGTACCTCCCTGGACTACATGAAAAGAGACATAAAGGAGCTCTCTGAGCATGTAGCCCAGGCCGGTATGACCCTGACCTTGAGTAGCATCTTACCCTCACCAAGAATGATGCCACAATATGAAGACAAGATGATCAATTTCAACAATTGGCTTAAGTACTGGTGTCATTCAAAGGGGATCCAATGCCTGTCAGCTTGGGATGATATGCTCGACAAGCCACGATGCTTCGCTAGGGACGGCTTGCACCTGTCACCCTGGGCTTTGGATATTGGCAAAGGCTCTTGCTACCCCATAGTGCCTTTTTAGGCAAGGCTCAAAAGACAAACCCACCTCCATAGGTATCACAAGGATAAGAAACTGAGTAATGCTACTCAATGCCAGAAGTCTAAACCTCAAGATGCACGACTCGAAACTCTCCTTAGCATGGAGAACATCGATATCTGTGCAGTAACAGAAACCTGGTTCAGGGCTCCCGAGAGCACCCCAGCACTACCAGGTTATACCTCATACCATGCTTTTCGCCCCAAACTTGGACGAACCACAAAAGGAGGGGAGTATCGATATTCATCAAAGATACCCACACCTCCAGGTTGGTGGCAAAGCACGAAGCATCAGAGACTATCCATGTGCAACTAACAGTGGGTAAAACTGCCTTCCAGTTTATAGCCTGCTACAGACCACCCTCCCAAAACCAGGAACCCCACTCGGCCTTCCTGAGAACACTGGAAAATATGAAGGTCTCTCCAAACACCATTATATTGGGCGACTTCAACTACCCAAACATAGACTGGGAGCATTACTCTAGCTCCAACACCCTAGCCCAAAGGTTCCTAGAATTTATAAACTCAAATGCTATGGAACAACTTGTTACCACTCCCACAAGAGGGGAAAACATACTGGACCTGATCATCACCAACATGGGGACTCTATGCTCCAGACCAGAAGTGTATTCCTCACTGCTAAGTTCAGACCATAAACTAATCACACTGGATATACACATCCCGACCCCACCCCTGCCGAGAAAACCACAGTGAAAAACTTCTCTAAAGCAAATTTTACACTCCTCAAAACTGAGGTGGAATGCTTCAAAGCCCCGGCCTGTGGAAAATACAGCCCAGACCGCAGAATCCTTTATAAACGCATTCTATGAACACCTTCAGGAATGCATGGATCATGCGATCCCAAATAAAACCAAGACCCAATCCTCCAAAGGCAGACGTCCTGTCTGGTGGACCCCAGCCATAAACAAACTATACAATAGAAGGAGGAAGCTACTAAATGATAAAGCAAAATCCCAAAAAGGCAAGGCAACACTGATCAGTATTAGCAAAAACTACGGGCACACATAAAATTGTCTAAGGCCAGCTTCGAGAGAAAAATTGCACAGGACACTAAGGATAATCACAAGGCTTTCTTTAGTTATGTTAGGAACCTGGGTGGTAATTCCCAGATATGCTCAGAATTGGTCCAAAATGACAAAAAATACACCAAACCCACAGACATTGCCAACATCCTAGCTGACAGGTTCAGCGCAAACTTCTCCCCCCCTCCCCACCAAAGGGCAAATATCTATCCCAGCAGAGTGCTGCCCCTGACATCTCAGATGCTCAGGTAAGAGCCGCCTCCAAAGCAAAACACAGCATCAATGGGACCAGATGGTGTCCCGGCTGCGTCCTACATGAACTCAAAGAAGAGCTAAACCCAAACATAAAACTACTGTTCAATCTCAGCCTTACTACAGGATATGTGCCCAAAGAGTGGCGTACAGCAACAGTGGTCCCTCCATAAAGGTGGTGCCTCAACGGATCCTGGAAACTATCGCCCCATAAGCCTGACTAGCTTGGTCTGCAAAGCTATGGAAAGGATCATCATGGACCTCATAAATAAAGATATTGGGGACCTACAAACACTGGATCCTACCCAGTTCGCTTTGTTAAGGGCAGATCCTGCCTCTTAAACCTGGTTGATTTCTTTGAAACAGTCACCAAGGCCATTGACGAGGGAAGGTGGTCCACACAGCCTACCTGGACCTCACAAAAGCCTTCGATACAATACCCCACTCGGGCATTATAGATAAGCTCACCAGCTTAAATATAAACCCCTATGTCACTAGATGGATTGCAAACTGGCTCAAGGACAGAACCCACATGGTTAGAATTGCTGGAGCCATGTCAGACTCCAAACCAGTTACAAGTGGTGTCCCACAAGGCCCAGTCCTGGGACCTCTCTTGTTCGGTATATATTTCTCGGAGGTACAGGCCAACACGGAAGGACTGTGGCTGACCAAGTTCGCAGATGACTGGAAACTGGGTGCCATAATCGAGACTCCAGCCGACACAAGCATCCTCCAAAAGGGCCTCATAGAAACAGACAACTGGTGCCAGAGCCATGGCCTCAAGCTAAATGCCAAAAGTGTATACTCATCCTCTTTGGCAAAACAAAGTGCCCACAAATTACCACATAGGTGGAAATCCATTAAGTACAGAAGAAGTAATTAGGGACCTGGGGACCCAAGTTGATAGCAATCTCTCATTTGACAACCACGTGGCCAAAGTGGTTAGAAAAACATTTTATATAGTCCACCTAATCATGAAGGGATTCACATCTAGATCAGGGAGGTCATCGTGCCTCTTTACTCATCCCTCATCAGGCCCATAATTGAGTACAATGCCCCTTTGGGATGTACCTTACCAGACACCTGCAGCAACTGGAAAGACCCCAAAAGTACCTCACCAAGAGGATCAAAGGGCTCAAACAGATGCCATATGCTGCCGGTTAAAGAAACTCCAGCTCTACTCAGTGGCATACCGCCTGTTCAGAGGAGATCTGTGCCTGACGATATAAAGCCATGTCCAACCCGAATTAATGGACATGCTGCACCTCAGAAAATCCAAATCCCATCGAGCTCACGCTCGAGAGACTTGAACCTCAGCACTGAAATAAATAGGACATGCTGGAGGGACAGATTCATAACAAAGAGGCTCCCTTCACTCTGGAATAAAATCCCAGTCCAGGTTAGGCAGAGTCCCTCATTGACTCTCTTCAAGAGGAATCTTGATGAGTGGATGGGAGATCGTAAGTTTACCCCGGGTATCACTTCTGTGTCACTGTTAGATAGAGGCATAGTATACTAACCTCAAAAAAGGGCATAGCAAAATAAATTTAAAATGGGTGGCGAAAGCCAAACACATTCTGGCTAGGCTTATAAATGCCCTAGGGCAGATAGCCTAGTATGAACCTATGAACTAAGCAGAAATCTCATGGACCATCATGAATGGAAACTGGAACCACGGATTTTCAACATGTTGACATGCAAATGGGGGAGCCCTGACATAGATCTTTTTTCCTCACCCCAGAACTACCAGTTGGACAAATTTTGCACAAGAACTCATCACAAAAAAGACTGGAAAGTGGATGCTCTGTCCTTCAGCTGGAAAAAACGTATCCGTCTATGCCTTTCCCCCTCTGCCTTTGCTCTCCAAAGTTCTACTAAAAGTGAAACGGGACAAACCAAAACTGAGTTTGATTGCTCCGGACTGGCCTCGCCAACACTGGTACTCGCTCCTGCGCAGTATCACACATTTCTCCGCGGCACCTACCTCAGACACCTTCCTTACTGGCTCAGCAGGAGAACCAAATTCTGCACCCTCAGCTCCAAACATTGAATCTTGCAGCTTGGCTAATCACTTAAATTCCCCCTTAGCATCTCTTAGCAAACCTGTGATGGATGTCATTTTGGAGGCGAGACGACCTAGTACTAGAAAATCTTATGCTGACAAATGGAAGATTCCGTGCCTGGAATCAATCTCAAGGGATGAGCACAACAGTGCCCAATTTACCTCAGATTTTGCAATACTTAACTGAGATCCTTCACAAGGGCCTGTCCTTTTCTTCCATAAAAATCCATGCCTCAGACATTTCAGCTCATTACAACCCCCCCCCCCCTTCTCTCATCCTCTTCTAAAGCAGCATCTCCGAGGGGCCAAAAACTTAAGACCACCCAGGAGAGCTCCAACCCCTCTCTGGGACCTTAACTTTGTATTGGAGAAAACTCACTCTACCTCCTTTCGAGCCAGCTGCAACTGCAAACTTAACATTTCTTTCCTGGAAAACAACCGTCCTTTTAGCAATCACTTCGGCTAGAAGGATATCTGATTTACAGGCCCTTATGGCAGTGGAGCCTTTCATCATTCATGCGGACAGGGTGTCGCTCAGGACCAATCCATCATTCATGTCCATTCATTTGCCAGCTTTCTTTCCCAATCCACAGAACAAGGGAGAGCAGATTCTGCATTCATTGGATGTACACAGACAACTTAGATTCTACTTGGACAGGACTAAATCTCAAAGAAAATCTGAACAACTGCTGGTAACATTTGCTGCAGGGGCAGAGGGGAAGGCTATTTCAAAGCAAATTATTTCTAAATGGATAAGCCATTCTATTCATTTCTGTTATAAGCACCATGGAAAACCTATCCCCCAGGGGATCAGATCTCATTCCACCAGGGCTGCATCTACTTCAGCAGCCTTTCTCAGGGGTGTTCCTACCAGGGATATTCTAGAAGCTACTACCTGGAGTTCAGTTCATACTTTCACCAAGCATTATCACTTACCAATTTTCTCTAAATCTGGCTTTGCCACTGCTGTTTTGCAGCCTTGTAGCTGTTCCTAATGCTGTATAAATCCATCCTCCCAACCTTAGCTTTGGGAATCTATCCAAATGTAATGACCAATAGTGAAACACGATGAACATAGTGCAGTTGTGTACACTTAACATAAATGTAGATGTTCGAGTGTATTCACTGTTGCAGTCCTGATTACCCTCCCTCCAGCCCCCTGTTTTTCTTTTACTATACCTCTTCTTTCTAATACTATGCTTCAAAGCCTTTTTTATGCATTTGCTTTTGTTTGGAGGTATATTTTTGTTTCTAATTTATATATATATATATAAATATGTATGTATGTATTTTGCTCCCCATTTGGGGGGCACCTGACATCTGGCGCAAGAAAAACTGATGTAATGGCGTTGGCCTGTTTTATACCTCTGACGACCTGACGTCATGGAAGAAGGGGCAGCAACTGACGCAGGACCCAAGATTGTTAATCAGGCCAACTGAGGGCAACCTGCCAGCAGATTACCCAAATGTAATGACTGCTACAGTGAATACACTCTAACATCTACATTTATGGTAAGTGTACACAACTGTACTTTCCACACCATGTAATTGCTTCCTATTGTGGGGGCTCCTGACATCTAGGGCAAGAAAAACTGATGTAATGACGTCTGCTGCATGTTTTATACCCCTGACGACATGCTGTCATGGAAGAAGCGACAGTGTCCACAGAAATACCAAGACACTGGTATTCAGGCCGACTGAGGGCTACCTGCAGGCAGATAACCCAAATGTGATGACTGCAACAGTGAATACATCTACATTTATGGTAAGTGTACACAACTGTACTTTCTGCAGTTCCAGTTAGCCCTCCTTGACATTGACATTTAATATTGTAGAAAGGATATTCTGGCAGGAGAAGGAATGATAGAATGTGACCAGTGAGCCCCTCTTCCTTCTCTCTCATTGGCCCTTGTGACAGCTCTTCAGTCTGCAACCAGTTAGCTCCTAGTCTGCCCCCTCATCCTCATCTTGTTCTGGAGTCTCGTGGGTGGTGCACAAGGAGGCATCTGGACTCTCCAGAGTCCCTCGTGGAGGGATACTGACTTCGAGAAAAGAGAGGGATCCCCCGATGATGCCTCCTTTGGTAATCTTTTGGAACATCTTCCTCAAAATAGTGGCTAGATCACTGAAGCCCCATCTATGGAAGAGTATGTATTTCTGGAGGCTTTCAAGGTAGTGCAGTCCACATCCTGGGTAGTTCCCATTGTTGAGTAGTATGTGGAAGGAGCCTGATATGGTTTTGCCAGTTCTCCAGAAGCTGAATAAAATACTTGTCCCTTCAAAAGATGAAGGTCACTGGAGTAAGGGTCCCAGTCTGGATGCTATTGTGGTGGGTACAGCCACCAAGGCATTTCTGAAGAGTTTCTTGGTCTGTTCCCCAAATATCGCATTTTAGGTGTTTGTTTAGGGAAACACACTTGCACCTCAGCTATAGTGCAATAAAAAAGTATTTGCCCTCTTCCTGATTTATTTATATGCACGTTTGTCGCACTTAAATGTTTATCATCAAACAAACGTAAATAGACAAAGATATATTCACACTTTGCTTCACAACACCAACACAGTCCTTAAAAATTGTATGCAACCACGAAACTAATGGAACACAAACCGCTTAGTAATAATCCTTTATTCTAGCGCCTTGGTGAAAAACACCTCCTTGGAATCTCATTTAGTCTATTGTCAAGTTAGGTCAAGTTTTACAAGTTGGAAACTGTGTGGAAAATATGGAAAGGGAGGACCTCCTTCGATACAAAGAAACACAAAGGTGAGGGATTTCCCTTAAGGTTTGTGACTACTTATGGTCTTAACATAGGGGTATTGATAGACAGTGTCCAACACCACTGGACTATACTGTTGGCTGACAATAGACTAAATGAGGTTTTGGGAAACAAATTTCAGTTCTCTCTTAGGAAAGGAAAAAAAATTGGCAGCACACTTCAGTCATTACATACATCAGCATGAGAAGGATAAACAGTATACTAAAGTCACACTTTCGGGGGACCCCATAATTGGTTGTTACCCATGTGGACATTGTGGCCATTGCCCTAGGGTTCCTAAAACTAATAGTTTTAGTAGCCAAAATACTGCTCAGGTGTTTGACATCACATTTGTTGCAAACTGTCATGTAGATTGGGTAATATACCTTGCTAGCTGAAGTTGTTCAGCCTTTTACATAAGGCAAACATCAAGGCCTTTGAAATTTAGGATGTCTGAACACAAGTGACATTAAACGCCATAAAAAACTAGTGCATTATTTAAACACACCATACTGTGTAAAAATGCTGTATTTAGTTTTACAGTAATTGACAGAATAGGGGGATCCAGATCCCATAAATCTGGCTGGCATCAAATATTAAAAACCAAGGAGAAAGAAATGGATCGTTAAGTTAGGGGGCTTATTTAAACCTGAATTAAATGAGCACCTTTAATTGGTCACATGTTTGAATTTTAATTATATATTTGAACAATGTGTTTAATGTATTCACACTGATGAAGGCTAAGTAACAGGATAGCCGAAACCGGTCTGATTTTTTACTCCTTATGTGCTTTTGCACTTAATAAAAGGTTTGATTTACTGCCACTGTTTGCTGGTCTTAAGCTTTTTTGAATCTAGTACTAGAAAATTACCTATGCTGAAAAGTGGAAACGGTACTGTTCCTGGAGCCAGACTCTGGGGATGGGCACAACGGTGCCCAGCTTACCTCATATTTTTCAGTACTTAACAGAAATGCTCCACAAGGGCCTATCCTTCTCGTCTATTAAAATTCATGCCTCTGCCTTTTCAGCACATTATAATACTGAACCACCCCTCTTCTCTCACCCCCTGCTAAAGCAATTCCTCAGAAGGGCAAAATATGTAAGACCACGCCCCTCACCCCAGGAGAGCCCCTACTCCTGCCTGGGACCTTAACTTTGTATTGGAAAAGCTCACTCTCCCTCCTTTTGAGCCAGCTGCAACTGCAGAGTTGAAATTCCTTTCTTGGAAAACGGCCTTCCTTCTAGCCATCACTTCAGCAAGAAGAGTGTCTGAATTACAGGCCCTCATGGCGGTGGAGCCCTTCATTATCTTCCATGCAGACAGGGTTTCCCTCAGGACCAATCCTTCCTTTATGCCCAAGGTGGTGTCTAGTGTGGCCCTTAATCAGTCATTTCATTTGCCTACCTTTTTCCCCGAATCCACAAAACAAAGGAAAACGAATACTGCAGTCTTTGGCCGTACACAGACAACTTAGATTTTATTTGGACAGGGCTAAACCTCTCAAAATCTGAACAGCTGCTAGTTGGCTTTGCTGCAAGGGCAGATGGGAAAGCCATTTCAAAGCAAACCATTTCAAAGTGGATAGCCCATTGCATTCATTTCTGCTATAAGCACCATGGAAAACCTACCCCACAGGGGATAAGATCACATTCCACCAGGGCTGCATCTACCTCTATAGCCTTTCTCAGAGGTGTCCCTACCAGGGACATCCTAGAAGCTGCTACCTGGAGCTCTGTACATACCTTCACCAAGCATTACCACATGCCTATTTTTTCTAAATCCAGAGCTGGTTTTGCCACTGCAGTCTTGCAGGGCTTAATAGATGGCCCTAATGCTTTCTAACTTCTTCATCCCTTCACAAGCTTTGGGAATCAACCCAAATGTGATGACTGAAACAGTGAAACATGAAGAACATATTACACTTGTGTACACGTAACATAAATTTAAATGTTCGAGTGTATTCACTGTTGCAGTCCTGGTTACCCTCCCCTCCAGCTCCCTGACTTCTCTTGGCTCTACCTTTCCTTCTTGTCTGGAGTATTTGCTTTTTGTTGGAAGGGTACCATAACATATAATTGCTGACATCTGGGGCAAGAAAAACTGATGTAATGGCGTAGGCTGCAGATTTTATACCCCTGATGACCTGACGTCGTGGATGAAGAGACTGCATCTGACGCAGAAATCCAAGACTCTGGTATTCAGGCCAGCTGAGGGTTACCTGCAAGCAGATAACCCAAATGTGATGACTGCAACAGTGAATACACTCTAACATCTACATGTATGGTAAGTGTACACAACTGTACTTTCTTCGTGTTTCGCTGCTGCAGTCATCACATGTGGGTTCTCCTGCCAGGGGTAGCTCTCAATCGGCCCGAGTACCAGAGGCTTAGTATTTCTGCATCTGTTGCTGTTGCTCCAGGACTGACATCAGGTTGTTAGTGGTATAAAATCAGGCAGCCAATGCCATTAAATCAGTCTTTCTTGCCGAGGAGTCCGAAGCAGAAGCAGTTTGCACGAGTGCTGGTCGGCCTCTACCTGAGTTTTCGTTTACGAACTGAAGTTGAAGTCTTCTAAAGCTAAGTACCCTGTTGGGATCCTTTTTTCTTGCTCTAACCTAGGTCAGAAAAAGTTAACAATTGTCTCGCCTGTGGAAAGCAAATACCACACTGAGACTTCAATTCTTACTGCGTCACCTGTTTAGGTCCAGACCACGACATCCCTCGCTGTTGCTTTTATGATTTGTTCAAAGCCAGAACTCTACGCTGTCAGACCCTTATTGTAGCTAGATGTTTTCGTTCAGTCCTCTATTTCTGATATGGCTTCAGTAAGCCGTCCAACTACCGATCTTCCGAAAAAACATAAGGATAAAGACAGAGAAGACCGCACAGGTCCAAAACTGCCGACAACGCTTCCGCTAAGCGAGTAGTCAGTTCTCTGGTCCTCAGTGAGGTGCTTTTGCAGCCCCTGATGCCTGCTTCTGTGGATGTGCAGGCCACTACTGAGACCCTTTTGGAGTCCAGTATGCCGTAAGACTCTTCTTCGACTAAGGATCCTGCGGATGTCTCTACCTTGGATGGGTCCAGAACCGCTGAGCAGCCACCGGCTTCCGAGGAAGTACTTTGTGATACCAGTACTAGACATAGACGATTTCTTTCGTGTCTACAGTTCTTTCTAAAACTCCTGAGTTTCTCAGGCTCAGGGTATGAACTATGCCAAAAAAAAGACGACCCAAGCTTAGGCACCTGCTTTCTTGCCTCAATCTCAAATGCTCAAAATGGCCGAAGACCTGATGCTTTAGGGGAAGCCAGGCTACCCCTTCCAAAAGAAAGAGACTTGTCCCCAGTAGTTTTATCTGAACAGGAGTCCGATGACTCTAATGCTTCGGAATGTGAAGACATACAACCCCTCTCTGCTTATGAGGATTCTGATGCAGCAGAATCCATTCCTTCTGCCTCTCCACCTGAGGATTTTTCATTTGGGGAAACCCTTCATACTTTAAGGGAGCATTTCCAGTGGGAATGTCAAGACTATCCTCAGTCAAAAAAGAGACTCTGGGAGTTCTTAGATTTACCACAGCACAGACCTTTGGCCATTCCTCCTGTCCTAGATGCTGTGGATGATTTTATGGAATCCAGTTGGACTCCTGACACCCTTCCTCCTGCTCCCAACAAACCTGAAAGGTACTGCAGAATCCTTGACTCTCTCACAAATTCCTTTTCAAAAATCCTACTGCTGACCCAGAGGTCATCTCTCAAGGACCTAAAGGAATTAAAGTAACCACCCTCTCAGACAGGGATTCCTGAACTTTAGACAGATGGGGTAAAAAGGTATACACCTCTGCTACTCTTGCTATTAGAGCATTAAATTGTTAGTTCCACATGCTGAAATATCAGCAGCATATCGTGGAACTCCTCAAACAAAAAATATCTTCCTTTCCTGCTTGTGCAGAAAATAAAGAATTACAAGAGCGTATGCATTCTGCAAGTCAAGTTACTAAGCACATCTTGCAATGTGACTTTGGTGCCCTAGAAGCATCTTGCAGGGCAGCAGTCACTGGTTCTGTCCTTAGAAGGCATGCTTGGCTTAAGGAACAGACATTACCAGACCATGTCAGATCCAAATTTATTAGACGCACCATTGAACAAAGACAATTTATTTGGCACCAAGGCAGAAGAGGTCTTAAAGATGGAAGAAAAAGCTAGATCTGTGCAGACAGTTACACTTCTTACAGGTCAAGGCTCCGAGTTTCAGTAGGCATTGCCCCTCCAAGCACTGGTCCTTTCCTGCCTCCTCCAGGCCAGCTCAGCCCAGACCCAGGGGAAGCAGACCCCCCAGACAGCAGCCCCAGGGAATGCAGGGATCTAAGCAATGGAGTTTCTCCTTCAAAAACGGGGAGTGCAAAGCCACCCCCTTATGGTAAGAACTCAGTGACTTTACACCTCCACCCTTTACCTCTGCCCACATGCTTGTGCCCCTAGGAGGGCACCTCTCCTTCCATGCAAGCAACTGGGCCTCTATTACCAACGGCTGATGGGTCCTCAATATAGTGTCCCAGGGATACAAATTTTATTTCCACACTCTGCCAACCCCAAAAGGGTTCCCAGATCTTCCTCCAAACCAGTGGTCAGAGGCCAAAAAGCAAATGTTCGTGTTTCACTGTTGCAGTCATTACAGTTGGGTTATCTGCTTCCAGGTAGCCCTCAGTCATCCTGATTATCAAAGTCTTGGGTCCTGCATCTGACCTTCCATGACGTCAGGTAGTCAGGGGTATAAAGCATGCAGCTGACGCCATTAGATCAGCCTTTCTTGCTGTGCGGTGCCGAAGCAGAAGCAGTTCGCAAGTGCCAGTTGCCGACTCCTGAAATTTTCGTTTGAGTTTCAGATCCGAAGTCTTCAACAAAGCTAAGTACCCCGTTGGTGAAACTTTTTCTTGCTCTAAACCGATGTCAGTAAAAAATTGTATTTATTGTGGAACGCAAATACCTCATAAAGATTTTCATTCGTACTGCATTCCTTGCTTAGGCCCAGACCACAACGTCTCTCGCTGTTGGTTTTGTGCCTTATTCAAACCACGAACTGTTCGTCTTCATTTTCGCATCTAAATATTTTGGTACTCTGTTCAGTTATCCAGAAATGGCTTCAGTAAGCCACCCGACTACCAACATTCTGAAAAAACACAAAGATAGACAGAGACAGGCCGTATAGGTCCAAAGCTACAGATGACTCTTCCGTTAAGCTAGTCACCAGTTCGCCGGTACTCAGTGAGGCGCTTTCGCAGCCCCTGATACCTGCTACTTCAGATTCACAGGCCTCTACTGAGACCCATTCGGAGTCCGGTATGCTGCAAGAT
Source organism: Protopterus annectens (assembly GCF_019279795.1). Taxonomy (NCBI): domain Eukaryota; kingdom Metazoa; phylum Chordata; order Ceratodontiformes; family Protopteridae; genus Protopterus; species Protopterus annectens. The sequence goes on along the minus strand of NC_056743.1, from coordinate 1,743,276,342 downwards.
GCTTTGACTGTGGAACCTGCAGATGTCTATACCTTGGATGGGTCCGGAGCCACTGTGCAGCCATCTGCTCCTGAGAGTGTATTCAGGCCTACTGACTTGCATATTAAACAGATGCCATCTTCTTCAAAGTCTAAATCTTGATCCACTACTAGAAAACCGACTCCCAGACCGCATGGTCAAGCCCCTATGCCTAAAAAAAAAAAAACAAATAAGAATTGCTGAAGACCTTATTACTCTAATCAGGGGAAGCCACCCTTCTCCCTCTAAGAGACCTAGAACTGATTTTCCTTCTAATTCTTCTGATCAGGATTCTGAAATTACTGTTTTTCTGATCACCAAGAGTTGCCCTTATCTACCTGTGAGGATTCTGATGCATAGGACGCCATTCCCTCTGCCTCCTCTCCAGAGGATTTCTCTTTTGGTGAAACTTTGCATACTCTTAGGGAGCATTTCTGCTGGAAAAGCCAGGATTACTGACTCCAAAAAGAGGCTTAGGAAATTCTTACTCTTACCTCAACATAGGCCTTTAGCTATCCCTCCTGTACTGGACATTGTAGATGATGCCTTCTTGGAATCTAGCCTGGCCCCTGACACTTTAACCCCGGCTCCCAGAAAACCTGACTGGTATTAGTGTACCTGACTCTCACAAGTTACTCTCTAAGAATCCTACTGCAGATCCTGAGACCATTTCACAGGGACCCAAAGGCATTAAGGCTACTACTACCAAAAACCCTACCCCCTCTGATAAGGTAAGAAGGTTTACACTTCTGCAACTTTGGTCATTAGGGCCTTAAACTGCCAGTTTCATATGTTAAAGTATCAGCAGCATATTATTGGATTGCTTAAACAGAAAATGATGTTGATTCCTGACTTTGCTGAAAATAATTACAAGATTTAATGCATTCTGCTGAACAAGTTGGAAAACATACTTTGCAATGTGGTTTTGATTCATTAGAGGCATCTTGCAGGGCTGCTGTCACTGGGTCTGTACTTAAAAGGCATGCTTGGCTTAAGGAGCAAACTTTGCCAGATCATGTTAAAGCTAAATTACTGGATGCTCCCTTAAACCAAGACTGCCTGTTTGGCAACCAAGCAGAAGTACTTAAAAAGATGGAGGAAAAAGCTAAATCTATGCAAACTGTTAAAGATTTCCTGCAAGTACAGCCTCCCAGATTTAGTAGGCACTGCCCTTCTCAGAATTGGTCCTTTCCTGCCTCTCCCAGGTCTTCTCAGTCCAAACACAGAACCGGCAGACCACCCAGGCCTCAGTCTCAAGGTACTCGCAGGCCTAAGCAGTGGGGGGCTACCACTTTCAAAGCGGGAAGTAGTAAGATACCCCTCTATGGTAAACTGTCACAATGACTTAACTTTAAACCTTCCAAGCCCTGCTCAATTGACTGTTCCTTTAGGAGGAAAGATCACTCTGCATGCAAAAAACTGGGAGCTCATTACCCAAGACAAATGGGTTTTAAATATAGTTTCCCAAGGATACAGATTCCACTTCCACTCCTTACCAACCCCAAACGGTTGGCCAGACCTACCCCCAAATCAGTGGGCAGAGGCTCAGTAAGTCAAAGTATGGTTAAGGTTTATGAAATTAGTATTGTTTCAATCTTTGATGTTAGCCAGAAGTGCTCTCCGCAGCACCCACAGTGTGCCCAGTAATGACTCCTGCAGTTTTTATGGAGTTACATGTATCGCTAACATATCTAAGTATGATTGTAAATTATTTTTTTATAAGACTTGTTGCTCCTACTACTACTGGAACTGTCTTGGTATCTTTCTTCCACATTGCCCTTGTTTCTGCCTCCAAATCCTGGTATTTTGTGACTTTGTTACTTTATTCACTGGGTGTAACAATTTTAATGATCAGTGCTACTTTTGTCTTCTTTTCATGGACTATTGTATCTGGTTTTCTCACATCTATTGTTTTGAACTGTTGGTAATGGAGGATCTGATGTGATATAAAATTCATCATTTTCTATCATGCTTTGTGGCTCATGTTTCCAGTGTTTTTCAACTACTTCAGTGTTATAATGTTTGCACAATCCCCAGTGCAACAGTCTTGCCACATTATTATGCCTTTCAATATACAGTCCTCCTGCTATTAGTATATCACAACCAGCAACAAGATGTGCAACTGTTTCCAATTCTGTTTTACAAAAACCTACATTTGCTTGTTTCTCCCAAACCCTGGACCCCACACAGTTTGGGTTTGTAAAAGGCAGATCATGTCTCCTAAACCTAATAGACTTCTTTGAAGTAGTCACCAAAGCCATAGATGAGGGTAAGGTGGTTCATACAGCCTATCTAGATCTCGCCAAGGCATTCAACACCATCCCCCACTCTGGAATTATAGATAAACTCATTAAACTAGGTATAAATCCCTATGTCACAAGATGGGTTGCCAACTGGCTTACTGAAAGAACCCACACTGTGAAAGTAGCAGACTCCAAATCAGACTTCAGATCAGTGACAAATGGAGTACTACTTTTGTCTTCTTTTCCAGGGTTCAGTCCTGGGTCCTCCCCTGTTTGGTATCTACTTCTCTGAAGTACAGGCTAACACAGAAGGTCTTTGGCTAACTTAATTTGCAGATGACTGCAAACTAGGAGCCATAATTAAAACTCCTAACAATGTGGACATCCTACAAAAGGGCCTCACTGAGACAGATGCCTGGTGTCAAAGACATGGTCTCAAGCTCAATGTCAAAAAGTGCATTGTCATCCCTTTTGGTAAAAATTCTGTACCCATGAACTACCACATAGGCGATAGTCTACTTAACACCGAAAATGTGATGAGACCTTGGGACACAGGTGGACAGTAGTCTCTCCTTTGATGATCACATCGCCAAAGTGGTCAGGAAAGCCTTCTACGTGGCACACCTCATCACAAAAGGTTTCTCATCCAGAGGTCATTGGTTCCCCTCTACTCATCACTCATTAGACCCATTATAGAGTACAATGCCCCTTTTGGTATGTACCTCACAAGACATCTACAACAACTGGGAAGGCCACAAAAATACCTCACAAAGAGGATTACTGGCCTCAAACAGATGCCTTATGCAGACCGTCTCAAAAAACTCCCAGCTTTACTCCGTCGCATATCGCCTACTCAGAGGGGATCTCTGCCTAACATACAAAGCTATGTCAAACCCAGAGCTGTTAGACATGCTCCACTTAAAGAAATCCCAACCCCTCCGAGCTGCACGCTCTAGGGACCTAAACCTTGCCACCACAATAAACAGAACATGCTGGAGGGATAGATTCCTGTCCCAGAGACTTCCCATACTCTGGAACAGACTACCTGTCTGTCAAACAGAGCTCCTCATTAGCACTCTTCAAGAAACATCTTGATTGGATGGGTAATAGGAAATTCACCCGGGGATCACTTCTGTGGTTCTGCTTGACAGGGGCACAGGAAAATAATTTTCATGGGTGGCGAAAGCTAGGGTACATTTTTGGCTAGGTTTGTATAGGCCCTAGGGCCAATAGCCTAGTTACCTACCTATGAACCTATAAAAGCAGGTTCTCTCTCTTCTAGGCATCAAGGCTATTCAGCCTTTCCCAGAAGAATGGGGGCAAGGTTTTTACTCAAGACTTCCTGGTCCCAGAAAAGACGATTCCTGGCATCCTGTCCTGGACCTGTCTATCCTAAACACCTTTTTGGTAATCCCAAAATTCAGAATGCTAACTCTCTATCAGCTGCTTCCCATGCTAGGCAGAAAATGCCTGGTTGGCAACACTGGATTTAAAGGAAGTCTACCTGCACATCCCAATAAGGGAATCTTGCAGAAGATACCTACGCTTCAGAGCAGGCTTCATGCACTATCAGTTCTCTGCACTTCCCTTTGGCTTCTCTACTGCGCCCAGGGTATTCACAAATTGCCTAGCTCTAGTCATTGTATTTTGCAGGCAAAGAAATATTCAAATATACCCATACCTGGATGATTGTCTAATTCTGTCAGAAAACCAGGGCATACTGTTAAATCATCTGGCATTTGTAAAGAAATTGCTAACTTGTCTGGGGTTCACCATAAACGGAAAGAAATCACATCTAGTACCCTGCCAAAAAATTGTATTCCTAGGAGCAAGCGTGAATACAACTTCCCAGATGGCCTACCTCATGCCAGTGAAACAAGTTTATTTTAACAGCCTACTTCAAACTACTAATGGCCACAAAGACCCAGCTACCTGCAAGGAAAATACTGCAGGCCCTGGGGTTCACGGCCTCTTGCATTCTACTAATTCCATATGCAAGACTGCATACGAGGAAACTACAATGGTATCTAAAAAGCCTATGGTGTCAACATTCTCAGGACCTAGAATCAGTGATTCCTATCATCCCTTGTCTAAAGATAGAGTTCCTTTGGTGGGCAGAGGCCTGCCACCACAAGGGACCACCATTCACTCTACCACCTGCCGCCCAAACCCAAACAGACGCATCAGACTATGCATGGGGGGGGGCTCACCTGGCAGGGCAGTGCATTCAGGGCAAATGGAACCAGAGTAAAATGCACCTGCATATCAATCAAAAAGAAATGTTAACTGTACAGAATGCTCTGACAGCCTTCAAGGACCACATTCTTCCAGGACAATTGGTAAAGTCCGACAACACCACTGTTATGTGGTACATAAACAGGCAGGGCGGAACCCACTCATTCCCTCTCTGCAGACTAGCCATGGCTGTGGAACACAGCCTTGAGCTACCAAGTGCACCTACAAGCTCAATTCCTGCCAGTCAAGCTAAATACACTGGCAGATCTAAGCATAAGTCTCATGGACCCACACGAGTGGAAACTGGAACCAAAGATATTCAGCATTTTGAGAAGCAAATGGGGGAGCCCAAAGATGGACCTGTTTGCTTCCCCTCAGAACTACTAATTGGAAAAATTCTGAACAAGGAGGACTCCACACAGACAAGTTAGAAAGTGGATGCCCTGCCCTTCTCCTGGAAAAACGTAACAGTTTATGCATTTCCCCCTCTGCCTCTCCTCTCCAAAGTGCTACTAAAGATCAAACAGGACAAACCAAGGACAATACGTATTGCACCAGACTGGCCACACCAGCACTGGTACCCCCTCTTGCGCAGTGTGTCACTGCTGGAACCATGGCACCTGTCTCAGACCCCTGCCCTGCTGTCCCAGCAGGAGGGCCAGATTCTGCACCCACAGCTTCAAACCCTGAACCTTGCAGCCTGGCTAATTACCTGATCTCTCCATTACCATCCCTGAGTAAGCAAGTGATGGATGTCATTCTGGAGGCAAGGAAGCCTAGTACTAGAAAATCCTATGCTGAAAAAGGAAAAGATTCTGTTCCTGGAGCCAAACTCGGGGGGATGGGCACAGCAGTGCCCAATTTCTCAAACATTCTTCAATACTTAACTGAGATGGTTAACAAGGGCCTTTCCTTTTCCTCCATCAAAATTCATGCCTCGGCCATTTCAGCACATTATAATAGTCAGCCCTCTTCTCTCATCCACTGCTGAAGTAATTCCTCGGAGGGACCAAAAACTTAAGACCACCCAGGAGAGCCCCTACTCCAGCCTGAGACTAACTTTGTACTGGAAAAGCTCACTCTACCTCCCTTTGAGCCAGCTGCAAATGCAGAGTTGAAATTCCTTTCTTGGAAAACCACCTTCCTTCTAGCTATCACTTCAGCAAGAAGGGTGCCTGAATTACAGGCCCTCATGGCGGTGGAGCCTTTCATCATCTTTCATGTGGACAGGGTGTCCCTCAGGACCAATCCTTTCTTTATGCCCAAGGTGGTATCCAGTGTGACCCTTAATCAGTCCATTCATTTGCCAACCTTCTTTTCTAATCCACAGAACAAAGGGGAAAGAATACTGCACTCCTTGGACGTGCACTGACAACTTAGATTTTACTTGGACAGGACTAAGCCTCTCAGGAAATCTGAACGGCTACTGGCTGGATTTGCTGCAGGGGCAGAGTGGAAGGCCATTTCAAAGCAAACCATTTCTAAGTGGATAGGCCATTGCATTCATTTCTGCTGTAAGTACCATGGAAAATCCTACAAGAGGATAAGACCTCATTCCACCAGGGCTGCATCCGCCTCTACAGCCTTTTTTAGAGGTGAGCTGTCCCTACCAGGGACATCCTAGAAGCTGCTACCTGGAGTTCTGTACATACCTTCACCAAGCATTACCACTTGACATTTTTTTCTAACTCCAGAGCTGGCTTTGTCACTGCAATCTTGCAGGGCCTTATAGCTGGTCCTAATGCTATCTAATTGCCTCCTCCCTTCCTTAGCTTTGGGAATCTACCCAAATGTGTAATGACTGCAACAGTGAAACACGAAGAACATAGTACAGTTGTCTGCACTTACCATAAATGTAGATGTTGGAGTGTATTCACTGTTGCAGTCCTGGTTACCCTCCCTCCAGCCCCCTGACTTTTATTGACTATACCTCTGTTCTTGTTTACTATGCTTAAAGCTTTCTGGTGTATTTGCTTTTGTTGGAGGTGTAACCTTGTATATAATTGCTTCCCATTATGGGGGCACCTGACATCTGGGGTAAGAAAAACTGATGTAATGGCATTGGCTGCATGCTTTATACCCCTGACTACCTAACGTCATGGAAGATGAGACTGCAACCAACGCAGGACCCAAGACTTTGATAATCAGGACATGTGAGGGCTCCACCTGCAAGCAGATAACCGAAATGTTAATGACTGCAACAGTGAATACACTCTAACATCTACATTTATGGTAAGTGTACACAACTGTACTGTCCTTTCCCTGCTCTCCATGAGGGTAATACAGCATGTTCCTGCAGAACAGATAAGCCAAGGTTTCTGTTCCAGACTCTTCCTGGCACTCAGAAAAGAGAGCACCTGGCGCCCAATCCTTTCTCCATTCTAAGCACCTTTCTGGTGATACCAAAATTCAAAATGCTCACCTTACAGCAGCTTCTTCCTATGCTTTCCAAGGATGCTTGGTTAGCCACCCCAGACCCAAAAGAGGCTTACCTACACATCCCAATCAGGGAATCTTGTGGGAAATATGTACGTTTCAGGGCAGGATCTATGCACTTTCAGTTCTCTGTGCTTCCCTTTGGTTTATCCACTGTTCCCAGAGTTTTCACAAAATGCCTGGCTCCAGCCATTGCTTTTTGCAGACAAAGAAATATTCAAATTTACCCCTACTTAGACAACTGCCTGATTTCAAGCAGACAGTCAGGAAAAGGTGTTACAGCCTGACCTTTGTAAAGGACCTACTGACCTCCCTGGGGTATGCTATCAATGAAAATTAATCAAAACTAGTCCCCACACAAAATTGTATTCCTTGGAGCAAGCCTGGACACAACATCCCAGATGGGATTCCTTACTCCAGAAAAACAAGCCTACCTGACAGACTACTTATCTCAACTAGCCACCAGAACCAGTTATCCACAAGGAAAATCCTGCAAGCTCTAGGGTTCATGGCCTCCTACATTCTACTCATTCCATATGCCAGACTGCATATTGAGGACACTACAGTGGTACCTAAAAAGCCTTCGGTGTCAACACTCAAGACCTGGAAAGTATCATACCAGTCACAGGTTGTCTAAGGAAAGATTTTCTTTGGTGGGCAGCAGCATGCAACCACAACAAGAGACTTCCTTCTCACGACCCCATGCAGCCCAGACCCTCATCACAGATGCATCAGACTATGCCTGGGGTGCACACCTGAACGGCAGGTGCATTCCGGGTCATTGGAGCCCAAATCAAATATATCTGCACATCAACCAAAAAGAGATGCTAGCTGTTCAGCATGCCCTGACAGCTTTCAGACCCCTGCTCTCCCCGGGGCCTCTACTGATCAAAACAGAACACCACAGTGATGTGGTATATTAACAAGCAGGGAGGGACTCTTATGCTCTCTGCAGGCTTGCCATTACCCTTTGGCACACGGCCTCAGTCATGCAACTACACCTGTTAGTGCAATTCTTGCCAGGCTTCCTAAAAATTCTGGCAGACGCCTTAAGCAGAAACCTGGTAGACCCACATGAGTGGCAGCTAGACCACAGAACCTTCACCCTTGTAACCCAGAAATGGGGCACCCCGAAGGTAGACCTCTTTCCCTCCCACTCCAATCAACTCAGTAAATTTTGCACCAGGAAACCTCACAGCAAGGCCTGGAAAGTGGATGCCCTATCCTTCCAGTGGGTAAACCTCTGTCTATGCATTTCCCCCTCTACCACTCATTTCAAGGGTACTGCTCAAAATAAGGGAGGAAAAACCGAGGGCAATCCTGATTGCCCCAGACTGGCCACACCAGCACGGTTACCCACTGCTGCACAGCCTGCCATCCCTGCCACCATGGCACCTACCTGAGATCCCAACACACCTGACCCAGAGAAATGGAGAATTCATGCATCCCAATTGCAGACCCTCAACCTGGCAGCCTGGCTTATTTCCTGACTTCTCCTCAAACTGCCAGCCTAAGCAAACCAGTCTTAGATTTTATACGCAAGGCCAGATGGCCCAGCACTAGAAAATCCTGTGCTGACAAGTGGAAAAGGTTTTGCACCTGGATCTAGGCTAAGGGAGCCGGAGCAGCACAGCCCTCCCTACCTCTCATCCAGGATTACTTGACAGACCCTACTGCACAGGGGTCAGTCCTTTTCTTATATTAAAATTCGTGCCTCTGCCATCTCTGCTCATTACAGCACAGAGCCACGTCTCTTTTCACCCCCTCTCATCATCCACTTCTTAAGAGGGGCTGACAACTTAAGGCGATCCAATACCACAAAGAACCACACTCCAAGGCACAGAAGTAATTGTGTAAGCGCTTTCGTTTACTCAGAATAGGCAAACTTCATCAGACAACTTTCTTACAATAATTAAACCCTTAAATAGGCAAAGCTTAATTGACATCACCATAAAAAATATTAGAGACACTTCACATTTAAAAGGGCAATACACCAAAAGAATATATACACAAAAAATATTTACACTAAACCATAAACCCCACATAGGGCCAATGTAAAAAAAAAATATATATATATCTATATAAAAAAAAAAAATAAATAAATATATATAAATATATATAGATAAATATATATATATATATATATATATATATATATATATATATATATAAAAAATTTTGACATTGGCCCTATGTGGGGTTTATGGTTTAGTATAAATATTTTTTGTGTATATATTCTTTTGGTGCATTGCCCTTTTAAATGTGAAGTGTCTCTATTTAATAATTTTTTATGGTGATGTCAATTATCATCATCCTCTTTTTCCCATTTGCATGGGGTCGGGGTATCGTATTAACTGTCGCCAACTCTCTCGATTCAGTGCCACTCTCCTGCCTTCTTCAACACTCATGCCTGACTGTCGCAGATCTTCTTTCACACAATCCATCCACCTCTTTGCTGGACGCCCTCGCTTCTTCTTACCTTCTTCCTGTCTGTCCCAAATCTCCCTCACTGGCTACTTATCTTGTCATGTGCTCCCTATGTTTGTCTGACTCCTACTTTATTTTGCCCAAGTAATTTTGGTAAGTTTTTGAGATAGTTACCAAAAAACAGTTGCTTTAACAGCAACCTTATTGAACTTGTGCATTTTTTCCAAATCTTTATTTTAGCGTTCTGGTTATGAAAGATTTTCCCTTCAGTGCTTTAACTTTTGTCAACTCCTCTAAGCAACTCCTATTACTACTTTCCCATATCTTTTTCTTTCGTCCATGTTTTTAAACTACGCTTTCATTTTATCCTACTCGCTTGCTGTTCCTTTTAAGGGAATTACTATCTTCCCTAGTATTTCATGAGTCATATCCACTACCCATTCTTTAAATTACCTTTTTAACATAATCCAGAATGTGCTAGTGTCTCATTTTTGTTTGTATGTTATTGGTGCATGATCCAGCACAGTCATTGGATGGGTTTCAAAGCTTTCAATTAAATATACATGCTCCTGTGAAGTAAAATTTGTATTTAGTCTTTTACAGTTATTGCATCTTGAAACAGTATGCAACTGCCTGAATTCATGCCACTGAGTTCACATCTTCCATTGTAGATGTTCTCAAGTGTTTGTCTTTTGGCTTTTCCTGGTTAAGGGTCGCCACAGTGGAACTTTGGTCTGCTAATGATTGGCAGTGGATTTTTACAGTGACAAGTTGCCAGCCCGATGCCTAACTTTCAAAAAAGGCAGTCATTCATGCACGCACCTACCTGCATGCCTTTAAACGTCACTTGACCACAGGGAGGACATGCAGACTCCAATCAGCACTCCAGTAGAATCGAATGGGAGAACCTCTTGCTGTGAGGTGACAATGCTAACCGCTGCACCACCGCAGCCTACTACTTAAATATACCCTTTTGTTAAATGTTCCCTTCTAGTTCCCTACTGTACAAACAAATCTGATCTCAGTCTCCATGTATAAGTAATATTCCTTGATGAAAGCTTATATGTTCATATGCAGTTAAGAGGCTAATGACCCCAGGGGGACCTTTTTAAGCCTAACCACACTTCCCAAATGTATCTGACAAGTTGATAACTGGGTTTAATTTCAGGGATATATGTAGGCCTGTGCATGAAGTGGTCAATCATTTACAGACTACCTGTATCTACTACAAACATCAGTACCAGATGGAGTAAGTTTCTGATCAACTTTCCACTGCTCCCAGTTATGCCTGAATTGGGTTGGGAAGGAACTATTCCCATGAATGGGAGAAATTATCAGCTGCCAGGAATATTACTTGTAGGTGGGGACTGGATTTTGATCTGCAACACTTAAGATGTGTTTGGGGGCTCAGAAGGGAAATATAAGAAAGCAGGGTAGACTTTTGAAGAAACTTATGAAAATATTTGGCATGGAACATCTGAGTTTCAGTACTAGGAATGTTAAGTGCATTTATATATTTCCCAAGGTACAAAAGCTAGGCTAGACAGAATTACATTTCTCAGGATCATGTGTATTTAAGTAAAGACCTCTATACACACCCAATAACTCTTTCAGATCATGTACCAATAATTAAAATTAAAACACAGGGTAATGAACTAACAATGAGAGACTGGTACTTTCCCACCTATCTGTTGAAAAGAGAGGAATTTAAGGAATGGGTAGTGGGAATTGTTCAGCAGCTATTAGAAAAGGTAGACATTACTTCTGAAAATATAGGTAGGGAGTGGGATAAAATTGAAGTGGAGTTTAAAAATAGGGTGGAAATATAAAAGGGATAGATGATTAAGAAGTAACAGTAATTTAGAGGGATGTATGAATATTAAAGTATTGCAAAATAGGGGGAATCCTACAGAAAAGAACTGCAGAGTGATAAACCAAAAATAAGGGACTGCCTCAATAATATGCAGGAGTTTAGAAAGATTGCTGTTAAGCAACTGTTTTTTGATTATAACGCTAGAGCACAAAAACTTTTAGTACATTAACTCAGGCTACAGAAAGTAGAAAGGGCTGTTCCCAAGCTTAGGGAACCTATAACAAGGAAGATAACAAGAGATCCTGTAGAAGTATTAGAAATATTTCAGAAGTACTGTGAAAGTATGTATAAAGCAGAGAAGTGTGGAATTCAAAGGTACAAATGGAAATGTTTAATGAATTAAATATGCCAAGGTTTGAGGTAGATGCTCTGTTACTGATGGTTAGCATAGGAGCAGATGAGCTAAACAAATGTGATGTATAACCAGTCAACAGGGATAGATGGTATTCCTACGGAAGTTTGGGCAATAGGAAGTAAAAAAAACTGAAAGATCTGGAGGGTTTTGTTTAACAGTATCTTGAGAGAAGTACCAACATCCTGGAAGAAAGCAGTGGTCGCTGTAATACTTAGACGGTAAAGATCCATCAAATCCAGCCTCATACAGGCCCATTTCAATACTAAAACATGATCATAAAGTGTGCATGTCTATAATGGCTAAAAGAATGACGAAAGTGATGCCAACATTGATGGATGTGGATCGATGTGGTTTTGTGGAGGGGAGGCAAACATTTGACATTAACTGAAATGATCCAGAGGGAAGCCGAATGTAAGAAGATGGCATTGTTGTTGGTGGGTCTTTAACATTTGTTAACTGGGAAAATCTAACTTGGAATGAGCCAGTTTTCAGTGGAGGCTAGGGGAGAAACACTCTAGACACATGTCTTTGTAATGTGTGAGGAAACGCACACAAATGTAGGGAGGACATGCAGACTTTGAACAGAAGGCACCCCAGTCAAGAATTGAACCGGAGAACCTCTTGCTGTGAGGCTACAACACAAACCGCTGCGCCATCCAGGGAGGGGAGGTAAACATTTGATAACATTAACAGAGCATTGATGAGCCAGAGGGAAACAGAATGTAAAAAAAAAATGCCATTGTTGGGTGTTGATGCAGGCAAAGTATTTGACAGAGTAAGATGGGACTTCATGAGCAGGGCAAGGGAAGCAGTTGCATTTCCTGAAAAAATATATAAGGTTGATTAGAAAGGATATATGAGGGATTGGAGGTGAAAAAGGGTCCTCTTTGATACTTTTGCTTGCGCAGAGGAACTAGGCAGGGGGTGTCCTCTTTCCCCTTTATTTGCATTATATTTAGAACCACTGACAAAGAAAGTAAGGGACTCAAATTCAAGGATATAATTGGTATGGTATTCAAGAAAACATGGCTGTGTTTGCAGTTGTTTTATACCTGACAGAATCAGAGAGACGTCTGTGTTGTGAAACGTTTGAGACCGTTTCAGATCTTTTCAGGATATAAATTTATGAAGCTAAAATAAAGGCACTGGTGGTAAATTATGTACCCACACACACATTCGTTCAGCAATATCCATGTTTTTGGGGACATTATAAAATGAAGTGTTCAGGGGTATGGATTAGAAATGATTCTGATGTGGCAGCTAGGGATATGTGGGAAGAGACTAAAAAAAGGGGACACACAAACTGAGAAAATGGAAGCTTTGTTATATGGGTATAAGATAGTAAGATACAAGCAGCCAAAAAATGTTTTCAGCCCCTTTAGTCATGTGCATAAGTCAGGCATATTTTTATCAAACAGAGGAGATGCTGTGGACAGCAGTTAATAAAGAGCTGAATGACTTTATCTGGGAGGGAAGATTGCAAGAGTCAAGTGGGATAAGCAGATTCTTCCAGTAGAATAGAGTGGATTGAGATTACCCAGTTTGAAGGGGTTATTTCAAAGTAACAGTTAAGGATCCTATACATAGCAGAAACTCATAATTCAAATGAAATGTTGAAAAGGGGGAGATGAAGAAACGAGGAGAGACTATTTTAGGTGCAGGCTTTTAAGGAGAATAACAATCATACAGAATATGATATTCATAAAGTAGTAGAAAGTATTCTAAGAACTAAGCCAACACGGAAATGGAGAAGGGAGATTCTGCCGATAGGGATAACTGCAGTTAGGGATATAGGCAGTAGCTAAGAGGGGCTGTAATGTATTGGAGAAATCTGGCAAAGGAACCAAGGTATTGGGAGCAAATAACTAGACAGGAAAAGGTAATAGAAGGGAAGATGCCAAGCATTTATTTGGACTGCTGGTTAGAGATTGCCTTTCCTTATCAAGGATTGATATTCGAGTATAGACAGAGAAACTTTTTATTTTAATCTGGTCTCTGTGCAGTTGCCTTACACTTTCCTCTAGGTTACTGGAAGTCATGTCTGGAACTTGCACTGCTTTTTGCTGACTAGGTGCAGTACTTTTCCCAGTCAGTGTCTGTCACCTTTTGTAGATGATTTTCCATTGGGTTCTGTGTATTTTTTCTTGGCACCCAGGCAGTGCACATACTCGCCAGTTACTGAAATTTACCCAGAAATTTAGGTCCACTAGCTTTCTTTGCTAATTTTTCTTATTCTCACCGGGAGAGCTAGAATAAAGCTGTTACTCAATATGCAACCATCTTGGAAGTCCCCAGAATTTTTTTTTTTTGAGCTGTGATACAGAATCTGAATTACCTAGGGCACAGTAAGGCCTTGCTGGGTATAATTCTGGTGGCTGCCCAAAAAAAAAATGCAATCACAAGAAAATGGAAATCAGAGTCTAAACCAACTGTACTAGAAGTAGTGAATATAATACAGAGAAAACTGGAAGTGAGATCTTTAGTAAAGGGTAGGAGCAAATTCCATAGAAAAATGGGAACTGTGGGAATAATAAATGCAACATAATTTAGAGGATGAATGAAGTTTAAGGGAAGGCAGGAACTGAATGAGCTATGTCAGGTTTGAGAATGACTGCATTATAGAAGATTGTATGAGAAGTGTAATGTTTGCAGCTGAACATATCAATATGGTTTCTTTTCAGGCATATAAATGTGTAATTGCCTGTGTCATAAGAGGTAATTTAGTGAAGATGTTTTTGAGAGAGGTCAACAAACTACAATTGTCTAAGACAAACGCAAGCCCTTGCAGGAAATGAGTGAGTTTCACTAGGGATGATTTTTCTGTTTTTCCACAAATTTTAGACCGACTTTGAGCTAGGCCATCTGCAAAAGTACCACTTGAACTTCATTCTCCATATTCTCCAGGCTTATGAGATAGATGTTTAATCTAGGGACTGAACAAGTTTAGCGTAGCAGTCCTAGGTATTCTTTGAGTAACCGTGCCAAATGATGCTAAGAGTCATCTTCCCTCTTTCTGGCTTGGAGTGTGCTGGCTCCTGCGTGTTGCAAGTACTACTACAGCAAAAACCTTGTGCTTGTCAAAATTTACCCATAACAGTAGATGTTAAAAATAATCATAGGATCATAAGAAGTTACTAGGCTAATGACCCTAGGGCCTTTACAAGCCTAGCCAAGTTCTACCCTTATTTCCACAATCAGCAGCTATTATCCCTGTCCAAAAGGGACACTGGTGGAATCCCCAGGGTGAATTTACGGTTACCCATCCAGTCGTCCAGATTGCATTTGAAGAGGGACAATGAGGTGCACTGTTTGACATGGTGGGAGTCTTTTACAAAGGTGTGGTAACCTGTGGGAGACAAATCTGTCCCTCCAGCAGGTTCTATTAATGTCACATACCAGGTTAAGGTCTTTAAAGCAGGTAAGCAGTATACTATTTGACTTGGGGATATGTAACATTTCGAGTAAAGCATGGTCAGAGATTGTCTTATCTAAAAGGCAGAGATTGCCTATGAGTAGTCTGTATGAACAAAATAGTGACTATGATTTCAGATGACCCATGTAGGACAGATGATGCTGAAGACCTTGAATTTTCCTTGTGATATGAACCGTTGTGGCCTCTCCAATTGCTGCAGATGCTTGGAAAGGTACATACTAAAAGGGCCATTATACTCGATTATTGCACTAATGTGAGGGAAGAGTAAAGTGATGTTATAACTTCTTTTTTGTGGAGGCAATGTCCATAAATATGAAATGAACAATATTGAATGCTCTTACCACTGTAGAGACATGGTGATTAAAGGTAATGTTGCTGTCAACAGGTCTCTCTCTACTGCGGGCATACTTAGGGTGTTGCTGTTGATGTTAGCAGGAACATCGCTGTTACCAAAAGGGATGATGGTACTATTTTTTTTTTTTTTGCATTGAGTTTAAGGCCATGACTTTGGCATCATTTGTTTGTGCAAGCCCCTCCTGTAGGATGTTGATGACATTTGGTGATTCTATGACTGCTCCCAGTTTGCAGTCATTGGCAAACATTGTTAGCCACAGGCCTTCAGTTTTAGCTTGCACTTCAGAGAAAGATTCCAAACAGTAGCGGTCCCAGGACTGGTCTCTGTGGAACACCACTGGTTACAGATCTGTTGTTGGAGGATCCCCCTATTTTGACTATATGGGCTCCATCAGTGAGCCAGTTAGTGACCCATCTAATGATATAAGGTTTGATACCTAGCTATTTGAGTTTGTATTCTACATTAAAAAAAAAAAAAAAAAAACTTGGCAGAGACAAAACCCTTGGCTAATATGCCATTTATTGATATTGAGGGCACATTCACCAGCACATCTTTGGAGCGATGTTCTCATCCTCCTCCTTCAGTGGATCTGGTTGCTTTTGTAAGGCTTGTAGGTTTCTGTAAATTACAATTCAAGAGCTCAACAACTGATCCAGCTTTGATGCCCTTGGATTCCAGCAAGGAATATCCTGGGACTTCAACCAAGAATCCCATTCCCAGTGACTGGCATGGAGAAAGTGGAGGAAATAAAAGACCAAGTTCTGAGATGTGCATGGATTTTCCAACCTTTCTACCCTAGGTTGGTCATCACTCCAGCTAACATGGCCATGATGCAATGGATGGAATGTCTTGTAGGGCAAACAGCTATGGACTCTGTCATAGTCATGGTTAGCTGAGAATATAAGCGCTGCTGTAGCATTTTAAACACAGATTCTCAATGTCTTATGAGTTAAGGATTTGATGTTTGGACTACCAGCTGAATAAGTGTTTAAAAAGCTAGGGAGAAAACTATAGAAGTTGCCATAGACAGTAGGCATTACCCTACTAAAAAGTTGGCCTTTTCGTCAAAGGCAAGAGACCGGCAAATAGCTTAAAGAGAGTCCAGTTTAGAAGAATGTGGCAAGCTGACCAAAAGGGTGATGACTGATGGCTGAAGTGGTACAAGGGAACAGCTATAAGAAAGGTCCCCCCCCCAAAAAAAAAAAAAAAAATCCACCCCAGCCTACTCCCTCCCCAACCTCACTTTCTTCACCCAAATTTTCTCCAAAAAACTAGGTCACCTCCTCCCAAAAAAAAGGTGTCATCCGAGTCAACAGTAGGAAAGAGAAACTCTAGTTACCAGGGTCCCAGATATTCTGAGATGGGGTAGAGGATATAGCTAGTGTATATAATTAAAAAGACATCTCTGGCGTTCCACTGATACCTAGGGATCAGAAAATTAATCAAGTCTGTATTGCTGAAACGTAAGCAAACAAGTAGGCACGGAATTCTATTGAAAAATTATTCTAGTCCCAAGAAGAAATGTCACGTGGAGGCCCATTTTACACTTGTCTTGGATAAGCAGATTCCTGAACATACACAGTCAAAAAGCATAGGAGCAAACCAGGACTGTCCAACTGTACACACATATGTGAAGTACACAAAATAAATGGGGTCAGCTATATCAGCTAGAAACTCCAAAATGTTCATGCAAAAGGCTCCAAAATGTCCAATAAGTTTTATTTGTGAAACAAAAAACTTAGGTAAGCACTCTCACCCGTTTGGGCTTCTTTAGACCAAAAAGCAGTTAATATACATCCTTGCAGCATCAATTGACATCATATCCTGCAGTTCAAAACCATGCATGTACCCTTGAAAAACTTCTCAAAGCATTATGATGGCATAATACCTAACTTTTCATTAATAAAAACTTAATATATATAATATATAAAAAAATTAAAATTCTTGAACATTATATGCAAAACAGTAAGCGATATGTGCAATTAAACAGCATCCACTACATAAACATCCACTGCATACAATTTCTATATAAAACTTCTGTTCAAAAGCACACCATCTCATTATATAAAAATAAATGCTACTAAAACACTGATAAAGGAATGTGCAATTTAATTTCATCTAATACTTAACTTTAAACTTCCTATTTTTTAGGACTGGTTTAATGGGGATTTTATCATTTAAACCAGGTTTCTGATCAGCCCTTAACCTAATAATCCACTTAATATCCACTCTCTCTCTATATAATTTCATATATCCCCACCTCTAATACTAGGTGTGTTGACTTGTATCACTTGAAACCTAAAGATGTCTAAAGGCTCCAGAGAGCACACCAGCACTACTGGACTACAACTCATACCACACGTTTCGGCCACAGAACACGGATCGAAACACAAAAGGAGGGGGTGTATCCATATTCATCAAGGATACCTACACCTCCAGGTTAGTGGCGCAGCATGATACTTCTGAGATCATCCATGTACAACTAACATCGGGCAAATCTGCAATGCAAATTGTGGCCTGCTACAGATCACCTTCCATGACCCTGGACCACCACTCCACCTTTCTGGAGACACTTGAAAACATGAAGGTCCTACCAAACACCCTGATATTGGGCGATATCAATTACCCTACCATTCACTGAGAAAACTACTAGAGTACAAACTCCCAGGCCCAGCGCTTCCTGGAATTCATCAACTCAAACTCCCTGGATCAGCTGGTAAACTCCCCTGAGGTGAAAACCTATTGGACCTGGTCATCACCAACATGGGCGACAGGTGTTCCACACCAGAGGTCAATCCGTCACTGGTTAGATCAGACCATAAACTAATCACTCTGGATGTCCACACCCCCCACACCCCCCGGCTGAGGAAACCGCAATAAAAAACTTTTCTAAAGCAAACTTCACCTTACTTAAGACAGAGGTGGTTAAGTTTCACAGCCCTCATGCTAAAGGATAATGCTGCCCAAGATGCAGAAATCTTTACAAATGCACTCTGAGCACCTACAAGGATGCATGGATCGTGCCATCCCTAGCAAAACCAAGACTCACTCCTCTAAGACAAGGAAACCAGTTTGGTGGACCCCTGCAATAAACAGGCTATACAATAGGAGGAGGAAACAACTAGTTCAGAAAAAAAGCAAATCCCAAGAAGGAAAGACATCCCGGATCAGTGTCCATAAGAAACTGAGGTCCCTCATGAAATCATCCAAGGCTAACTTTGAAAGAAAAATAGCCAATGATTCAAAAGATAACCACAAAGCCTTTAGCTATGTTAAGAATCTAAATATGCACTGAACTAGTGCAAAATAGCACAAAATATACTGAACCTACAGATATTGCCAACATCCTGGCAGATAGATTCAGTGCAAACTTCAGTCCCAAGAATCACAGATGCACAGGTGAAAACAGCCCTTTCAAAAGCCAAAACACAGCCGCAGTGGGACCAGATGGTGTCCCAGGCTGCATCTTGCACAAACTTAACCCCCCACCCAAACACGCTTGCTTAACTCCTCTCCACAGGGCCTGGTCTGCAAGGCTATGGAGCACGTCATCATGGAACTCATTAACAAAGACATTGGGAATCTCCAAAAACTTGACCTGACCCAGTTCGGCTTTAAGGGCAGATCATGCCTACTAAACCTGGTTGACTTCTTCGAGGCAGTCACCAAGGCCACAGCCTACCTTGACCTCGCCAAGGCTTTCAACACCATTCCCCATGCTGGTATTACAGAAAAACTCACCAGCCTGAACATAAACCCCTACGTCACGAGATGGGTTGCCAACTGGCTTAGACAGAACTCACACAGTAAGAATAGCGGGCTCCAGGTCCGAGTCTAAACCAGTCACAAGTGGTGTCCCACAAGGCTCTGTCCTGGGACTCCTATTTTTGGGCATATACTTCTCAGAAGTACAGGCAAACACAAGAGGACTATGGCTAACCAACTTTGCCGATGACTGCAAACTGGGAGCCATAATTGACTCTCCGGCTGACACGGACATCCTCCAAAAGGGCCTTAGTGAGACGGACACCAGATGTCACAGTCATGGCCTCAAGCTAAATGCCAAAAAATGCATAGTCCTGTTTGGGGAAAAACAAAACGCCCACAAATTACCACATAGGTGGCAGCTCCCTTAATACAGAAGAAGTAATGAGAGATCTGGGGACCCAGGTAGATGGGAAACTCTCCTTTGACAATCCTATTGTCAAAGTAGTTAGGAAATCCTTCTATGTGGCCCATCTAATTACTAAAGGGTTCACATCTAGAAATAGTTATAGTGCCCCTCTACTAGTTGCTCATTAGACCCATCATAGAGTACAATGCCCCATTTGGGATGTACCTCACAAGACACTTCCAGCAGTTGGAAAGACCACAAAAGTACCTCACCAAGAGGATTACCGGTCTCAAACATGTGTCCTATGCAGCCCGACTGAAAAAACTATGGCTGTACTCTGTGGCATATTGCTTACTCTGAGGTGATCTCTGCCTGACTTGCAAAGCCATGTCCAACTCAGAATTGATGGACATGCTGCACCTAAAGAAATCCAAGCCACATGCTCTAGTGAGCTAAACCTCACCACAACAATAAATAGAACATGTTGGAGTTATAGATTCCTGTCAGACTCCCCATGCTTTGGAACAAAATTCCAAATTACATCAGGCAGAGCCCCTCACGAAGACTCTTCAAGAGAAACCTTGACGAGTGGATGGGTAACAGAAAATACACCCCTGGGATCACTTCATTGGCTCTGCTTGACAGAGGATCAGTTAATTAATCAATGGGGTGGCGAAAGCAGACAAACGCTGGCTAGGCTTATAAATGCCCTCAGGCAGATAGCCTAGTACCTACCTATGAACCTATATGTTGGTCATTGGTATCCAGAAAATGCTTCGAGAGAGCATTCTTAGTGGACTTAACACGTATGTTGTAAAGGTGATGTTCATCATGTTTCACTGTTGCAGTCATTACTCTTGGGTTATCCTGCTGGCAGGCTACCCGCAGTCAGCCTGAATTCCAAAGTCTTGGTCCGGCGTCTGTTGCTGTCGCCTCTTCCCTGACATCAGTGCACCAGGGGTATAAAATATGCAGCCGACGCCATTTTCTCTATTCTTTCTTGCCACGCGGTGCCCAAAGCAGAAGGAGTTCGCAAGTGCCGGTCGGCCGACTCCTGAGATTTTCATGTTCGAATTTCAGATCCAAAGTCTTCATTTAAAGCTAAGTACCCCGTTGGGGAAACTTTTTTCTTGCTCCAGACCGATGTCAGAAAAAGTTAATTGTATTTCTTGTGGGAAGCAAATACCTCATAAGGATTTCCATTCTTATTGTATTCCTTGCGTAGGCCCTGATCACGATGTAGCTAATTTCAGATTTTGTGCTAGATTTAACCAACGCACTATTAAGCGTCGGTACGATTTTGCATTTCATTACTTTGGCCGAATATTTAATTACACAATGTCGTCGGATAGCCATCAGACTACCGCAATTCACAAGAAACATAAGGAAAAGGACAGGCATTCGAGGTCCAAAACTGACGAGGAGGCTTCTAAATCAGTCGCTGGTTCACCGGTTCTCAGTAAGGTGCTTTCGCAGCCCCTGACGCCCGCTACCTCAGAGCCACAGGCCGCTTCTGACTCCCACATGGAGCAGACTAGGCCTCTGGGAACTCAAGGTATTGGACACTTGGAAAATATTCCCTCAGATGGGTCTGAAGCCGCTGAGCAGGCATCGGCTTCTGAGGGTGTTTTCAGGCCTACACAGTTATACACAAAACCGACTACAGCTTCAAAGGCAAAGACTAAAGCACCACTAAAGACAAAGAAACAAGTGCAGCAAGCCCATGGACAGGCCTCCGTGCCTAAAAAACAGATGCTCAAAATGGCCGAAGACC
This sequence comes from Protopterus annectens, assembly GCF_019279795.1. Lineage (NCBI taxonomy): Eukaryota > Metazoa > Chordata > Ceratodontiformes > Protopteridae > Protopterus > Protopterus annectens. The sequence goes on along the minus strand of NC_056743.1, from coordinate 1,743,255,079 downwards.
TAATTACTTTGATCAGGGGTTCCCATCCCCCTCCTGAGAAGAGGACTAGGCATTTGACAGAATATGAATCTTCAGATCAGGTTTCCATTTCCTCTGACTCCTCTTCTGACCAAGAATACTCTCTCCCTCCCTATAAGGATTCTGATGCTGAAGAATCTATCCCTTCAGTCTCCCCTCCTGAGGATTATTCTTTTGGGGAAACCCTGCATACCATGAGGGAGCACTTCCACTGAGAGAGCCAAGACTACTCGGAATCTAAGAAAAAGGCTTAGAGATTATTTTACTACCTCAGCACAGGCCTCTTGCTGTCCCTCCTGTTTTAGACATTGTAGATGTATTTTCAGAGTACGGCCTGTCCCCTGACTCTCTACCCCCTGCACCTGTTAAGCCAGAGAGATACTACAGGGTTCCAGATTCACATAAATGTCTTTATAAAAACCCTGCTGCTGATCCAGAAACTATTTTTCAGGGTCCCAAAGGGGTCAAGGCTTCCACTGCAAAAACCCCTATCCCCTCTGATAGGGATTCAAGGGCACTGGACAGATGGGGGGAAAAAGGTTTACACTTCTACTACCTTGGCTGTGAGGGCTTTAAATTGTCAATTTCATATGCTTAAATATTAGCAATACTTATTGTCACTGCTTAAACAGAAAATGTTAACAAATTCAGAATGTGCAGAAAACAAGGATATGCAGGATTTATTGCATACAACTGAACAAGTGGGAAAGCATACTTTGCAATGTGGTTTTGATTCTCTGGAGGCCTCTTGCAGGGCTGCTGTTACGGGTTCTGTCATTAGGCAACATGCTTGGTTAAAGGAACAGAATCTGCTTGATCATGTTAAAGCAAAATTATTAGATGCTCCATTGCAGCATGATATTTTGTTTGGTGTTAAAGCAGAAGACGTTTTGAAGAAAATGGAGGGCAAAGCAAAATCTATACAGACAGTTAAGGATTTCTTACAGGTGCAGCCACCCAGATTTAGCAGGAACTGGCCTACAAAGAATTGGTCCTTTCCAGTGTCAGACAGGCCACAAAGAAGCAGATACAGACGCCCCAGAGGCAGATCCCAGCTCCAAGGCTCATACAGGCCTAAACAATGGGGTGTTCTACCTCCAAAAGCGGAGAAGACAAATCACAGCCATACAGGAAACAGTCCTAATGACTTTCCTTTGCCAGAACCAAGCAATTATATTTTGGCAGCCCCCTTAGGGGGAAAACTAGCACTTTTTTCACAAAATTGGCACATGATCACCCAGGACAAATGGGTCTTGAACATAGTGTCTCAAGGCTACAGGTTCCACTTTCACATTCTGCCAAGGGCAAAAGGTATGCCAGACCTGCCACACAATCAATGGGCAGAGGCATAAAAGCAAGTTTCATCCCTCATGGACATGAGCCATTCAGCGAGTACCACAACAAGAGCAGGGACATGGATTTTACTCGAGACTTTTCTTGGTACCCAGAAAGGACAAAGCCTGGAGACAAATACTGGACCTGTCTATTCTAAACACATTTCTGGACATTCCAAAATTCAAAATGTTGACTCTGCAGCAGCTACTGCCCATGCTAGGCAAGAAGGCTTGGCTTGTAATTTTGGACCAAAAAGAGGCATACCTGCATGTCCCAATTAGACTATCTTGCAGAAGATACCTCAGATTCATAGCTGGCTCAATGTGCTACCAATTCTCTGCACTGCCCTTTGGCTTATCTACTGCACCCAGGGTCTTCACAAAATGCCTGGCACCAATAATTGCATTTTGCAGACAGAGGAATTCAAATATATCCTTACTTGGACGACTGCCTTATTCAAGCAGAGAACAAGGACATTCTACTAAAGCATCTGGCGTTTGTAAAAAGATTACTAATTTGCCTAGGGTACAGAGTAAATGAAAAGAAATCAAAACTAGTACCCATTCAAGAGATAATATTCCTGGGTGCAAGCTTAAATACAACTGCCCAGATGGCTTATCTCACGCCAGACAAAGGCAACTGACTTCTTACTTCAAATGTTGGCAACAAAGACCCAGTTATCTGCCAGAATAATTCTGCAGGCTTTGGGCTTCATGACATCCTGCATTCTGCTAATTCCATATGCCAGACTGCATATGAGGAAACTACAATGGTATCTAAAAAGTGTTTGGACTCAACATTGCCACAGCCTGGAAACATTAATTACCCTCATTCCCTGCCTGCAACAGGAGTTTCGATGGTGGGCACAGGCCTGTCACCACAACAAGGGACCGCCATCCACTTTACCCACAGCCAGGCAGACACTAACAACGGATGCATCAGATTATGCCTGGGGGACCCACATGGCAGGAAAATGTATTCAGGGCACATGGCCCGCAAGCCAGATGCATCTTCATATCAATCAAAAAGAGATGTTAGCTGTTCAGAATGCCCTGACAGCTTTCAAGGATCTACTTCATCCAGGACAACTACTGATAAAGACTGACAATACTGCAGTCATGTGGTACATAAACAAGCAGGGAGGCACACATTCCTACCCCCTCTGCAGACAAGCCATGACTTTGTGGGACACAGCATTGACTTATCAAGTTCACCTGCAAGCACAATTCCTGCCAGGAAAAATAAATACTCTGGCAGACGAACTAAGCAGAAACCTCATGGATCCCCACGAGTGTAAACTGGATCCACAAGTCTTCAGCATAACAAGGAAATGGGGATGCCCAGACATTTTATATAGCCCACCTAATCATGAAGGGATTCACATCTAGATCAGGGGAGGTCATCGTGCCTCTTTACTCATCCCTCATCAGGTCCATAATTGAGTATAATGCCCCTTTTGGGATGTACCTTACCAGACACCTGCAGCAACTGGAAAGACCCCAAAAGTACCTCACCAAGAGGATCAAAGGGCTCAAACAGATGCCATATGCTGCCTGGTTAAAGAAACTCCAGCTCTACTCAGTGGCATACCACCTGCTCAGAGGCGATCTGTGCCTGACGTATAAGGCCATGTCCAACCTGAAATTAATGGACATGCTGCACCTCAGAAAATGCAAATCCCATCGAGCTACGTGCTCGAGAGACTTGAACCTCAGCACTGAAATAAATAGGACATGCTGGAGGGACAGATTCATAACCCAGAGGGCTCCCTTCACTCTGGAATAAAATCCCAGTCCAGATTAGGCAGAGTCCCTCATTGACTCTCTTCAAGAGGAATCTTGATGAGTGGATGGGAAGATCGTAGGTTTACCCCGGGTATCACTTCTGTCTCACTGTTAGACAGAGGCACAGTATACTAACCTCGAAAAAGGGCATAGCAAAATTAATTTAAAATGGGTGGCGAAAGCCAAACGCACTCTGGCTAGGCTTATAAATGCCCTAGGGCAGCCTAGTATGAACCTATGAACCTATAGATCTATTTGCCTCCCCTCACAACTGCCAACTACAGAGATTCTGCACAAGGACTTATCACGAGCAAGCATGGAAAGTGGATGCTTTGTCCTTCAGCTGGAAAAACCTAACAGTATATGCCTTTCCTCCACTGCCTCTCCTCCCCAAGGTACTCCTAAAGGTCAGACAAGAGAAGCCAAAAATGATACTGATTGCCCCAGACTGGCCACACCAGCACTGGTACCCAATCCTAACAAGCTTGTCTCAAGGTCCTGCCTGGACATTGCCTCAAATTTCTCACTTACTGACCCAACAAAACAATCAGATCCTGCACAGCCAGCTCAGGACCTTAAATCTGGCAGCATGGCAGATAATGTAGCCATTCAGAACACTCCTCTCTCCAAAGCTGTGATGAATGTTATTTTGGAGGCCAGGAGGCCCAGTACCAGAAAATCTTATGCAGAAAAATGGAAGAGATTCTGTGCTTGGAAACAGGAACAAGGATTTGACAGGTTTGTACCAAATATTCCTCAGATTTTACAATACTTAACTGAGATACTGGACAAAGGCCTATCCTTTTCATCAATTAAGATTCTTGCCTCTGCCATTTCAGCCCATTACAATACGGAACCACCTATCTTTTCTCATCCTTTAATAAGGCAGTACCTCAGAGGGGCCAAAAACATAAGACCTCCAAGGAGAGCACCAATACCTGCATGGGACCTCAATTATGTCTTGGAAAAACTCACACTGCCTCCTTTTGAGCCAGCCTCAACAGCTGATATAAAATTCTTATCCTGGAAAACAGCTCTGCTCCTAGCAATAACCTCTGCAAGACTAGTCTCGGAGTTACAGGCACTCATGGCTGTGGAACCTTTTATCATTTTCCATACAGACAGGGTTTCTCTGAGGACGAACCCAACTTTTTTGCCTAAGGTAGTGTCCAGTGTGGCCCTTAACCAAACCATTCACTTGCCTACCTTTTATCCAAAGCCACAGAACAAGGGTGAGAGACTTCTGCATTCTTTGGACATACACAGACCGCTATGCTTCTACTTGGACAGAAGTAAAGCTTTCAGAAAGACTGAGCAACTTTTAGTGGCATATGTTGCAGGATCACAAGGAAAGGCTATCTCAAAACAGACTATTTCAAAATGGATAGGCCAGTGCATTTGTTTCTCTACTCACAGCATGGCAAATCAGTGCGTGAGGGCATTAGGCCACATTCAACCAGTGCAGCAGCCACTTCAGCAGCCTTCTTCAGAGGAGTACCAACCAAAGACATCCTAGAGGCCTCAACTTGGAGTTCAGTGCACACTTTTACAAAGCACTACCACTCACCTCTCTACTCTAAATCCAGAGCAGGCTTTGCCACTACAGTTCTGCAGGGCCTCATAGCCTCTCCTAATCCTATTTTAGCCCAGCCACCCATCCTCAGCTTTGGGATTCAACCCAAGAGTAATGACTGCAACAGTGAAACACGATGAACATAGTACAGATGTTCGTGTTTCACTGTTGCAGTCATTACACTTGGGTTATCCTGCTGGCAGGCGACCCGCAGTCGGCCCGAGTTTCAAAGTCTTGGTCCGGCGTCTGTTGCTGTCACGTCTTCCCTGACGTCAGTGCGCCAGGGGTATAAAAGTTGCAACTGACGCCATTTTCTTCAGTCTTTCTTGCCGTGCGGTGCCCGAAGCCAAAGCAGTTCGCAAGTGCCAGTCGGCCGACTCCTGAGATTTTCAAAATTGAATTTCAGAACCGAAGTCTTCAATAAAGCTAAGTACCCCGTTGGGGAAACTTTTACTTGCTCCAGACTGATGTCAGTAAAAGTTAATTGTATTTCTTGTGGGAAGCAAATACCTCATAAGGACTTTTACTCTTACTGCATTCCTTGCCTAGGCCCAGACCATGACTTTACTAGTTGTCGGTTTTGTGCTAGATTCAATAAACGCACTATTAAACGTCGGTTTGATTTTGCTTTACATTATTTTGGACGAAGATTCAATTACATAATGCCATCTGAACAACCGGCGACTGGAATGCATAAAAAAATGCAAAGACGAAGAAAAAGACAAGCATCTGAGGTCCAAAACCGACGAAGCCTCTTCTAGGCCAATCGCCGGTTCTCAGTGAGGCACTTTCACAGCCCCTGACACCCGCTACCTCAGAGCCACAGGCTGCAACCGACAGCCATGTGGAGACACCGAGGCCTGTGGAAACTCAAGGTATTGGGCCTACGGAAACTATACCCTCAGATGGGTCCGGAGCCGCTGAGCAGGCACTGGCTTCTGAGGATGTTTTCAGACCTTCACAGCTTACAATTAAAGCTACTACAGCAGCAAAGGCAAAGTCAAAAACACCATTAAAGACAAAGAAACAAGTGCAGCATTCTCCAGAACAGTCATCCATGCCAAAGAAACAGATGCTTAAAATGGCCGAAGACCTTATAAGAACTCTGATGCTGAAGAGTTCATTCCTTCAGCCTCACCGCCTGAGGATTACTCTTTTGGGGAAACCTTGCACACCATGAGGGAGCATTTCCATTTGGAGAGCCAGGATTACTCAGAATCCAAGAAAAGGCTCAGCGATTTCCTTTTATTGCCTCAGCACAGGCCCATGGCTAATCCCCCCTGCGCTTGATATTGTAGATGATGTTTTTTCTGAATCCAGTCCGTCTCCAGATTCTTTACCCCCTGCACCAGTCAAGCCAGACAGGTACTACAGGGTTCCTGACTCTCATAGATTTCTTTACAAAAACCCCGCTGCAGACCCAGAAACAATTTCTCAGGGTCCCAAAGGGGTTAAAGTTTCCACTGCCAAAAATCCTGTCCCCTCAGATAGGGATTCCAGAGCTCTGGACAGATGGGGGAAAAAAGTTTACACTTCTGCTGCCTTAGCTGTAAGAGCTTTAAACTGTCAGTTTCACATGCTTAAATATCAACAGTATCTCATGTCATTGTTAAAGCAGAAAATGGTTACAAATATAGAAAGTCCTGACAGTAAAGAAGTGCAGGATTTATTGCATGCAGTTGAACAAGTGGGAAAGCATACTCTGCAGTGTGGTTTTGATTCATTAGAGGCTTCTTGTAGAGCCGCAGTTACAGGCTCAGTTATTCGAAGACATGCTTGGTTGAAAGAACAAAGTTTACCTGACCATGTTAAAGTAAAATTATTGGATGCTCCACTACAGCATGATACTTTGTTTGGTGTTAAGGCAGAAGAGGTGTTAAAGAAAATGGAGGATAAAGCAATGCAAACTGTGAAAGATTTCTTACAGGTTCAACCACCTAGATTTAGCAGAAACTGGCCTTCAAAAAATTGGTCCTTTCCAGTGTCAGACAGGCCATAAAGAGGCAGATACAGACACCCAAGAGGCAGATCTCAGCCCCAAGGCTCCTACAGACCTAAACAATGGGGTGCTTCAGCCCCCAAAGGAGGAGAAGACAAATCACAACCTTATAGGAAACAGTCACAATGACTTCCCTCTACAAATGCCAAGCTCTTACCAGTTGACGGCACCCAGATTGGGAAAGCTAGCACTTTTCTCAAACAATTGGCACATGATCACCCAAGACCAGTGGGTGTTGAATATAGTTTCTCAAGGGTACAGGTTCCACTTCCACACGCTTCCAAAACCAAAAGGTATGTCAAGCCTGCCACAAAACCAATGGGCAGAGGCACAAAAATAGATTGCTGCTCTTATGGATATGGGAGCAATTCAAGAAGTTCCACATGAAGAACAGGGCCAAGGATTTTACTCATGACTTTTCTTAGTACCCAGAAAAGACAAAGCCTGGCGACCAATACTGGACCTGTCAATCCTAAATACTTTCCTGGATGTTCCAAAGTTCAAAATGTTAACACTACAACAACTTCTGCCCATGCTGGGCAAGGAGGCTTGGCTAGTTAGTTTGGATCTCAAGGAGGCATACCTGCATGTCCCAATCAGACAATCGTGCAGAAGATACCTCAGATTTATAGCAGGCTCAATGCATTACCAATTCTCTGCACTGCCCTTTGGCTTATCTACTGCACCCAGGGTCTTCACAAAATGCCTGGCACCAGTAATTGCATTTTACAGACAAAAAGGAATTCAAATATATCCCTACTTGGACTGCCTTATTCAAGCAGAGAGCAATGACATTCTTCTAAAGCACCTGGCGTTTGTAAAAAGATTGCTAATTTGCCTAGGGTACAAAGTAAACGAAAAGAAATCAAAACTAGTGCCCTCTCAAGAGATAATATTCCTGGGTGCAAGCTTAAATACAACTGCCCAGATGGCTTATCTCACGCCAGACAAAGGCAACTGACTCATTACTTTCAAATGATGGCAACAAAGACCCGGCTCCCTGCAAGAAAAATTCTGCAGGCCCTGGGTTTCATGGCATCTTGCATTCTACTAATTCCATATGCCAAACTGCATATGAGGAAACTACAATGGTATCTAAAAAGTGTTTGGACTCAGCATTGTCACAGCCTAGCGACAGTCATAACCTTGATTCCCTGCCTACAACAGGAGTTTCGATGGTGGTCCCAGGCCTGTCACCACAACAAGGGGCAGCCTTTCACCTTACCTACAGCCTGGCAGACGACAACAACGGATGCATCGGATTATGCCTGGGGAGCACATATGGCAGGAAAATGTATTCAGGGCACGTGGCCCAAGGAACAAATGCATCTTCACATCAATCAAAAAGAGATGCTAGCTGTACAGAATGCCCTGACAGCCTTCAAGGACCTAATACATCCAGGACAATTATTAATAAAGACGGACAATACCACAGTTATGTGGTACATAAACAAGCAAGGGGGCACACATTCCTACCCCCTATGCAGACAAGCCATGACTTTGTGGAACACAGCACTGACCTACCAGGTATATCTGCAAGCACAATTCCTGCCAGGAACAAAAAATACACTGGCAGACGAACTAAGCAGAAATCTCATGGATCCTCATGAATGGAAGCTAAATCCACAAGTGTTCAACATGATTACAAGGTAATGGGGATGCCTGGACATAGATCTTTTTGCATCCCCTTTCAATTGCCAAATAAAGAAATTTTGCACAAGGACTTATCACTCTCAAGCATGGAAAGTGGATGCTCTTTCAGCTGGAAAAACCTGACAGTCTATGCCTTCCCTCCGATGCCTCTTCTCACCAAGGTGCTTCTAAAAGTCAGACAAGAGAGGCCAAAAATGATCCTGATTGCACCAGACTGGCCACGCCAGCATTGGTACCCAATCCTAAAGACTTTGTCTCAAGGCCCACCTTGGCCTCTACCTCAAATCCCTCATCTTCTGACACAGCAAAACAATCAGATTTTGCACAGTCAACGCAGAACCTTAAACGTGGCAGCATGGCAGATCATGTAGCCGCTCGGACTGCACCTCTCTCTAAATCTGTTATGGATGTAATTTTGGAAGCCAGGAGACCCAGCACTAGGAAATCTTATGCAGAAAAATGGAAGAGATTCTGTGCATGGAACCAGGCACAAGGGCTCGACCCACTGGTCCCTAATATACCTCAGATTTTGCAATACCTGACTGAGATGTTGGACAAAGGCCTATCTTTTTCATCTATTAAAATCCATGCCTCTACCATTTCAGTTCATTACAATACGGATCCTCCTATTTTTTCACATCCTCTACTACGACAGTACCTCGGAGGGGCAAAGAATATAAGACCCCCTAGGAGAGCACCAGTACCTACTTGGGACCTCAATTTTGTTTTAGAAAAACTAACATTGCCTCCATTTGAACCAGCCAGCACAGCTGATCTAAAATTCTTGTCATGGAAAACTGCTCTGCTCCTAGCAATAACTTCAGCAAGAAGAGTCTCAGAGTTACAGGCATTGATGGCTGTGGAACCTTACATCATTTTTCACCAGGACAGGGTTTCTCTAAGGACGAACCCAACATTCATGCCAAAAGTGGTCTCCAATGTGGCCTTAAACCAATCCATTCATTTGCCTACTTTCTACCCAAATCCCCAGAATAAAGGGGAAAGACTTCTGCACGCTTTGGATATAGACAGATAGCTACGATTTTACTTGGACAAAACAAAAGCTTTCAGAAAAACTGAGCAACTGTTTGTAGCATATGCTGTAGGATCACAAGGAAAACCTATTACAAAGCAGATAATCTCCAAATGGATAGGACACTGCATCCGCTTCTGTTATGCACAACATGGCAAATCTGTGCCTAAGGGCATTAGGCCTCATTCTACCAGAGCAGCAGCCACTTCAGCAGCTTTCCTCAGAGGGGTACCAACCAAAGACATATTAGAAGCTGCAACCTGGAGCTCAGTGCACACTTTTACCAAGCACTGCCACCTACCTCTCTACTCCAAATTCAGAGCAGGCTTTGCCACTGCAGTTCTGCAGGGCTTGTTAGCCTCGCCAAATCCAATCTAGACCCAGCCACCCAACCTCAGCTTTGGGATTCTACCCAAGTGTAATGACTGCAACAGTGAAAGACGATGAACATAGTACAGTTGTGTACCTACCATAAATGTAGATGTTCGAGTGTATTCACTGTTGCAGTCCAGGTTACCCACCCACCATCCCCCTCTTTGCTGGGACTATTCTGTACTTCTCAATTCTATACAACCTATGTGGCGTATTTGCTTGTAGATGAAGGAAATGTTTATAGTATTATATGCATGTTTTTTTTGGCATATTTTTATCTTTTCAGCCTTCATATCTGGGGGCACCTGATATCTGGGGCAAGAAAAACTGAAGAAAATGGCATTGGTTGCAACTTTTATACCCCTGGCGCACTGACGTCAGTTAAGAGGCGACAGCAACCGACGCCGGACCAAGACTTTGGAACTCGGGCCGACTGCGGGTCGCCTGCCAGCAGGATAACCCAAGTGTAATGACTGCAACAGTGAATACACTCGAACATCTACATTTATGGTAGGTACACAACTGTACTTTGTGTACCTGCCATAAATGTAGATGTTCGAGTGTATTCACTGTTGCAGTCCAGGTTACCCTCCCACCATCCCCCTTTTGCTGGGCCTTATCTGTACTTCTCTATGCTATACAACCTATGTGGTATATTTGCTTGTAGATGAAGGAAATGTTTACTTTAGTGCATGCATGTTTATTGGCATAATTTATTTAGCCTACCCTTTTGGGGGGCATCTGACATCTGGGGCAAGAAAAACTGAAGAAAATGGCATCTGCTGCATCTTTTATACCCCTGGCGCACTGATGTCAGGGAAGAGGAATCAGCAACCGACGCCGGACCAAGACTTTGGAATTCAGGCCGACTGCGGGTAACCTGCCAGCAGGATAACCCAAGAGTAATGACTGCAACAGTGAATACACTCTAACATCTACATTTATGGTAGGTACACAACTGTACTTTCCCTAATCCTGTCTCATAAACGCCTATCCATTTTCCCAACATAAAATGCAGAACAAGCTATACACATAGCTAAATATGTAACATGTTCTGATTGACAGGTGGCTGCAGTAGTGAACGTAAAACCTTCTACTTGTAACTGGGTGTATAAAATTAATATCATCATTCAAAAATTCACAATAATTACAACTATTACATGGTATTGTACCCCTTACTAATTGGTCTCCAGAACTCCCATTATTATTCCTCGGATAGCATAACAATCTTTGTAAATTCATCCTATTTCTATATACAAAGTGTGGTCTATCCCCTGCTATCTCCTTCAAATGTGGATCCACCAAAAGTACCCCCCCAATTTTTGTAAAAAATAAAACCTCTCTGACCCTATTAATATCTTGAGTGTAACTTAGTGACAACTTGACTGCTGAATCACAAACACTCAAGGATACATTCCTGGGTTCGGACACATTCCCAGTTCTGCTCTTATCAGCAAAATAAGGAAAAGCACGATGTTCATCGTGCATACAGCTGCAGTCATAACAGATGGGTTTTCCTGCCGTCAGGCGGGTCCTCGGTCGGCCGAATTCCAAAGTCTAGGTCCGGCGTCGGATGTCGTCGCTTCTTCCCTGACGTCAGTGCGACAGGGGTATAAAAGAACCAGCCGACGCCATTTTCTTCAGTCTTTCTTGCCGCATGGTGCCCGAAGCAGAAGCAGTTCACAAGTGCCGGTCGGCCAGCTCCTGAGATTACGAATATTTTTCAACCGAAGTCTTCTTGAAATCTAAGTACCCCGTTGGGGAAACTTTTCTTGCCTCAGACCAATGTCAGACAAAGTTAATAATTGCATTTCATGTGGGAAGCAAATACCGCATAAGGATTTTCATTACCTCTGCATTCCTTGCTTAGGCCCAGACCACGACGTCTCGGCCTGTCGTTTTTGTGCTACATTCAACAGACGCACTGTTAAGCGTCGGGCGGAGTTCGCCCAACACTATTTTGGCAAAAAGTTTAATTACATTATGAGGTCCGCGACTTCTACCGACACCACGCTAAAGCCGATTACATGTGCTCCGGTTCTCAGCGAGGCGCCTACGCAGCCCCTGACTACCGATGACTCTTCATTGGTGGTGTCTTCTGTGCCCGAGGTCGCAGGCTCTTCGGCCCACACCCCGACTACAGATACCGAAGCCACTCTTGGCGGGGAAACTCAGAGTTTAGACAGGCCTGCCACCTCTCAAGGTGTCTTCAGGCCTCCTTCTTTTTCCATCAAGGCTTTCACTAAGTCTAAAGCAGCCATGCATACTAAAAGACAAGCTCCACAGGGCCCCTCTCAAGGCCCCATGCCTAAAAAGCAGATGCTCAAAATGGCTGAGGATCTGATTACTCTTATCAGGGGTTCTCAACCCCCCTTGGACAAAAGGCCCAGAGTGGAGGAAGAATTCCCTTCCTCGGACCAGGCCTCCATTACTTCAGAACATTCTGAAGACCAGGAACATTCATACTCCCCTTTTGAAGATTCTGATGCAGAGGAGTCCATTCCCTCTGTCTCCCCCCCTGAGGATTACTCTTTTGGGGAAACCTTACATACCTTGAGGGAACACTTCCACTGGGAAGTCCAAGAGTGCTCAGACTCTAAGAAAAGGCTTAGGGATTTCCTCTTGCTCCCTCAGCACAGTCCTCTGGCTATACCTCCTGTCTTAAACATACTAGATGATGTGTATTCGGAGGCCAGCCTTAGCCCAGATTCTTTACCTCCAGCTGCAGTCAAGCCTGACAGGTACTACCGGGTTCCTGATTCACACCAATTCCTATACAAAAGCCATGCGGCTGACCCAGAAACCATTTCACAGGGTCCCAAGGGAATTAAGGCCTCCACTGCCAAAAATCCATTACCTTCAGAGAGGGATTCCAGGGCTTTAGAAAGGTGGGGGAAAAAGGTATACACCTCGGCCACCTTAACCATGAGGGCATTAAACTGTCAGTTCCATATGTTAAAGTATCAACAGTTTCTGTTATCTCAGTTGAAAAGAAAAATGTCACAACCTGAACAACCAGACTTGAAGGAGTTGCAGGATTTGTTACATAGTGCAGAGCAAGTGGGTAAACATACCTTGCAATGTGGTTTTGATGCTTTAGAGGCCTCATGTAGAGCTGCTGTTACAGGATCAGTCATACGTAGACATGCTTGGCTCAAAGAACAAACCTTACCAGATCATGTTAGCTAAATTACTAGATGCACCTCTTCATAAAGATGTATTGTTTGGTGTTAAAGCTGAGGAGGTATTAAAGAAAATGGAGGGAAAGGCAAAATCAATGCAAACAGTGAAAGATTTCCTACAGGTACAACCTCCATGTTTCAGTAGAAATTGGCCTTCAAAAAATTGCTCCTTTCCAGCCACGGATAGACCCCAAAGAGGTAGATACAGGCACCCGAGGGATAGAGGGCAATCCCAAGGATCATTTAGAGGCAGACAATGGCAAGCACCTACACAAAGAGGTGGTGAGGATAGTTCACAGCCATTCAGAAAACAGAACCAATGACTTTCCCCTTTGCATGCCAAGCAAGGCTCAAATGGCAGCACCTTTAGGAGGAAAACTGGCATTATTCTGGAAAAATTGGCATATTGTCACAAAGGACAAATGGATCCTGGACATTATAGACAGGAGGCTACAGATTCCACTTTCACACCCTTCCAAAAATGAGAGGCATGCCAAACCTGCCACACAATCAAAGGGCAGAGGCACGAAAACAAATTTCAGATCTCATGGACATGAAAGCTATTCAAGAGGTACCTGCACAAGAACAGGGTCAAGGTTTTTATTCCAGACTATTCCTGGTACCAAGGAAGGGCAAAGATTGGAGACCTATTTTGGACCTATCCATGCTAAACACATTTTTACTCGTGCCAAAATTCAAGATGCTCACATTACAGCAGCTTCTTCCCATGCTGGGCAAGGAGTCTTGGCTGGTAACATTGGACCTCAAGGAGGCATACCTGCATGTCCCAATCAGACAAGATTGCAGAAGATACCTCAGATTTCTTGCAGGTTCAACCCATTATCAATTCTCTGCATTGCCCTTTGGCTTATCTACTGCGCCCAGAGTGTTCACGAAATGCCTGGCATCAGTAATTGCCTGCTGCAGACTTCAAGGGATACAAATATACCCATATTTGGACGACTGCCTGATCCAAGCGGACAGCAAGCACATACTTCTGAAACATCTGGCGTTTGTAATAATGTTGTTGAATTCTCTGGGATACACAGTCAACAAAAAGAAATCAAGGCTAATACCCTCTCAAACAATAATTTTCCTGGGTGCCAGCCTGAATACAAATACCCAGATGGCCTACCTCACGCCAGAAAAACAAGGGCAACTAATTCAATACTTCAGAAAACTAGCAACCTTCACCAGGCTGACTGCAAGGAAAATCCTGCAGGCTCTGGGATTCATGGCATCCTGCTAATCCCATGTGCAAAGCTGCATATGAGGAAACTTCAATGGTACCTAAAAAACTTATGGTCTCAACACAGCCACAGTTTGGAAACAATTATACCACTGATTCCATGTCTTCAAAAGGAATTTCTGTGGTGGGCTCAAGCATGCCAAAAAAACACAGGTCTCCCATTCTGCAAGCCTCAAGCAAATCAAGTCATCACAACAGACGCCTCGGACGCCTGGGGGGCGCACATGACAGATCGGTGCATTCAGGGCAAATCGTCCCAAAAAGAAAAGCACCTACACATCAATCAAAAGAAAATGCTAGCAGTAATAAATGCTATTATGGCTTTCAAAGACCTTCTGCATTCAGGCCAGCTATTGATAAGGACAGACAACACCACAGTAATGTGGTACATAAACAAACCGGGAGGAACCCATTCATATCCCCTATGCAGGCTAGCCATGTCTCTTTGGAACATGGCTCTGGAATTACAAATCGAACTTCAAGCACAGTACCTGCCAGGCAAAGAAAACATGCTGGCAGACAACCTAAGCAGAAATATGACAGATCCACACGAATGGAAGTTGCATCCTGAAGTTTTTACAAAGATCATTCAAGCATGGGGAAGGCCAGACATCGATCTCTTTGCCACCCACAGAAATTGCCAATTGACAAAATTCTGCTCAAGGACCTTTCATCCACAGGCCTGGAAAGTGGACGCACTCTTTCAGTTGGACAACAATGACAGTTTATGCCTTTCCACCTCTTCCTCTGCTGCCCAAAGTTCTAATAAAAACCAGAGCAGACAGACCAAAGATGATTCTCATTGCTCCAGACTGGCCAAGACAACACTGGTACCCACTCCTGAGAAGCCTGACGCATTCCCCACCATGGATCCTGCCTCTAATGCCCCTTCTACTGACTCAGCACGACTTCAAAACTCTTCAGTCAGCTGAAAACACTCAATCTAGCCGCATGGAAGATTCCTTAAATTCAGAACAGACCTTACTCTCCAAGGAGGTACAGGATGTCATTTTGGAGGCCAGAAGGCCTTCTACTAGAAAAGCCTACTCCGCAAAATGGAAACTGTTTTGTGCCTGGAATCAGAAAAAGGATCAGAATCCTGGAATACTGAATTTACCTCAAATATTACAGTACCTAGCTGAGCTGCTAAGCAGTGGACTTTCATTTTCCTCCATCAAAATCCATGCCTCAGCCATTTCTGCAGAATACAACACTGATCCTCCTTTATTCTCTCACCCCCTCTTAAGACAGTTTCTCAGAGGGGCTAAGAATATAAAACCCCCAAGGAAGCAGCCAGTACCTGCTTGGGATCTCAATTTCATTCTAGAAAAACTGACCTTGCCTCCTTTTGAGCCAGCTGCTTCAACAGAACTGCAATATTTGTCCTGGAAAACAGCCTTCCTTCTGGCTATCACCTCAGCTCGCAGGGTTTCGGAACTACAAGCCCTCATGGCTGTGCAGCCTTTCATCATTTTCCATCAGGACAGAGTTTCCTTACGAACCAATCCTTCCTTCATGCCAAAGGTAGTATCCAGGTTAGCCTTGAATCAGGCTATCCACTTACCTACCTTTTACCCTAATCCTCAAAACAAAGGGGAGAGACTACTACATTCCTTGGACATTCACAGACAGCTACATTGTTATTT
The DNA here is from genome assembly GCF_019279795.1 of Protopterus annectens. Classification (NCBI taxonomy): domain Eukaryota; kingdom Metazoa; phylum Chordata; order Ceratodontiformes; family Protopteridae; genus Protopterus; species Protopterus annectens. Next base: position 1,743,239,235 of record NC_056743.1, on the reverse strand, counting down.
GGACAGAACAAAGCCTTTCAGAAAATCAGAGAAACTTTGTGTCCTATGCTACAGGAGCTCAAGGGAAGCCTATTTCCAAACAGACAATCTCAAAATGGATAGCCCACTGCATACGCTTTTGTTACTCTTTTCATGGTAAAACTGTACCTGCAGGCATCAGATCTCACCCCACAAGGGCCACAGCTACCTCTGCAGCTTTCCTCAGGGGGGTTCCTACCAAAGATATTTTGGAAGCAGCCACTTGGAGTTCTGTACATACGTTCTCCAAGCACTATCACCTACCATTATACTCCAAATCTAGAGCAGGCTTTGCCACTGCAGTCTTGCAGGGCATGCTAGCTCCTCCTAGTTCCACTTAGTGCCTACCACCCCTTTGTAGCTTTGGGATTCTACCCATCTGTTATGACTGCAGCTGTATGCACGATGAACATAGTACAGTTTTGTACCTACCGTAAATGTAGATGTTCGAGTGCTAATACAGCTGCAGTCCAGGTTTCCCTCCCTCCTTCCCCTCTTGGGACAGACCTAATGGCTAACACCTCCTCATACAACCTGATTGGGGTATTCTTTTATGGTGTATTTGCTTGCAACTACTGTTTTTTGATTATATTGCATTGCATTATTACATAAATTTATGTATTGCCTTCCTTCTGGGGGCACCTGACATCTGGGGCAAGAAAAACTGAAGAAAATGGCGTCGGCTGGTTCTTTTATACCCCTGTCGCACTGACATCAGGGAAGAAGCGACAACATTTGACGCCGGACCTAGACTTTGGAATTCAGCCGACCGAGGACCCGCCTGACGGCAGGAAAACCCATCTGTTATGACTGCAGCTGTATTAGCACTCGAACATCTACATTTATGGTAGGTACAAAACTGTACTTTCTTCCCTCAACAAATTCACCCCCTCAAACCTGCAGCAACTTCACTCAAATTTATAGGATCTGTCAACTAATCTTTCCTGTAAGTTAGATAATTCACGTTCAAAACGGTCATCAGTGGGATTCAGCCAGGATGCACTGATGGCTTGCCCTTTGATCATGTTTCTAAAAACAAATCTGGGGTGCATGCTATCTCTATGTAAAAGGGAGTTCTTATAACAGGTTTTCCTAAATACACTCGTATAAGCAACCCATTAGCTAAACGCTCATTGTAAACATCCAAATATGAAATCCTAAGAAGCAGTGTAATTCTATATCGGTGCCTGTCCATAGAAGGAAAAGATCATCCACAAATTGGGTATAAAATATAACGTGTTCCCTGAAGCTGTTTAAAGGGAACAATTGTTCCCAGACCTCCATAACTAGATTGGCATAGCTATTGGCACATGAAGTACCCATAGCTACACCATCCTTTTGAATGTATGAAACCTCATTGAACAAAAAAAATTGTTCTTTAAAATAACTTCCAATAGAGCACACATTAGGTCTATTTGGGTTATAGTGTGATTATCTTTCTCCTAACAGAGGGAGTTTTGTTCAGTTAACCCCTCAGAATTTGCAATGGAAGTTGTAGCAACTGACACCAGAGGTGTGATAACCTGGAGGTGTCATGCCCTTGGTCACAAATGAAGGGCATGACACTTATGTTGTACAGTAAAATGTCTTCACTACCGAATGATCTCCCCTGTAAACTTGTTACACTTGATGTGTAGTCATTGTTCACTGTTATACCCAATTATGAGGGTATAGAAAGTATACACAGATGTCTCACAGAAAATAGAAATCACACTATAACCCAAATAGACCTAATGTGTGCTCTATTGGAAGTTATTTTAGAGAACAATTTTTTTTGTTCAATGAGGTTTCATACATTCAGAAGGATGGCATAACTATGGGCACTTCATGTGCCAATAGCTACGCCAATCTAGTTATGGCAGTCTGGGAGAAGGAGAAATGGTTCCCTTTAAACAGTTTCAGGGAACACATTGTATTTTGTACCCATTTTGTGGATTATCTTTTCCTTCTATGGACAGGTACCGATATAGGGTTATAGTGCTTCTTAGAAGAGATTAATTCCCTCTCAAGATTTCTAAACTTCACAATGGAGAAATCAGATAGATGGATTTCATATTTGGATGTTTACATTGAGCGTTTAGCTAATGGGTTGCTTAATACGGGTGTATTTAGGAAAACCTGTTATAAGAACTCCCTTTCACATAGAGATAGCATGCACCCTAGATTTGTTTTTAGAAACATTATCAGAGGGCAAGCCATCCATGCATCCTGGCTAAATCCCACTGATTATTTTGAACGTGAATTATCTATCTTACAGGAAAGATTATTTGACAGATCCTATAATTTGAGTGAAGTTGCTGCAGGTTTTGAGGGGGTGAATTTGTAGAGAGAAGACACTGCTTTTCCTTATTTTGCTGATAGGAGCAGAACTGGGAATGTGTCCGAACCCAGGAATGTATCCTTGAGTGTTTGTGATTCAGCAGTCAAGTAGTCACTAAGCTGAACACAAGACGTTAATAGGGTCAGAGAGGTTTTATTTTTTACAAAAATTGGGGGGGTACTTTTGGTGGATCCACATTTGAAGGAGATAGCAGGGGACAGACCACACTTTGTATATAGAAATAGGATGAATTTACAAAGATTGTTATGCTATCCGAGGAATAATAATGGGAGTTCTGGAGTTCAATTATTAAGGGGTACGATACCATGTAATAATTGTAATTATTGTGAATTTTTGAATGATATTAATTTTATACACCCAGTTGCATGTAGAAGTTTTAAGTTCAATATTGCAGCCACCTGTCAATCAGAACAGGTTATATATTTAGCTAGGTGTATAGCATGTTCTGCATTTTATGTTGGGAAAACGGATAGACGTTTACGAGAGAGGATTAGGGGAACACCTTTACAACATGTGTGTTAAATCCACTAAGAATGCTCTCTCGAAGCATGTTCTGGATACAAATGACCAATGTATCTTTAGGTTTCAAGTGATACAAGTCAACACACATAGTATTAGAGGTGGAGATATAAGAAAGTATACAGAGAGAGCGGAAATTAAGTGGATTATTAGGGTAAGGGCTGATCAGAAATCTGGTTTAAGTGATAAAATCCCCATTAAACCAGTCCTAAAAAAATAGGAAGTTTAAAGTTAAGTATTATATAAAATTAAATTGTACATTCCTTTATCAGTGTTTTAGTAGTAGTTTTTTTTTTATATATAATGAGATAGTGTGCTTTTGAGCAGAAGTTTTATATAGAAATTGTATGGAATGGATGTTTATGTAGTGGATGCTGTTTAATTGCACATATTACTGTTTTGCATATAATCATGAATTTTAATATTTTTTATACATTATATATGTATAAAGTTTTTATTAATGAAAAGTTAGGTATTATGCCATCATAATGTTTTGAGAAGTTTTTCAAGGGTACATGCATTGTTTTGAATTGCAGGATATGATGTCATAATTGATGCTGCAAGGATGTATATTAACTGCTTTTTGTCAGAGTACTTTTGGGTCTGAAGAAGCCCAAACGGGTGAAAGCAAGTAAACTTATTGGACATTTTGAAGCCTTTTGCGTGGACATTTTGGACTTTCTAGCTGATATAGCTGACATTATTTTGTGTATTTTGGATTTTCTAGCTGATATAGTTGACCCTGTCTATTTTGTGTCCTTTGCATATGTGGGTATAGTTGGACAGTCCTGGTCTGCTCCTATGCTTTTTGATTTTGTTTATTCATCTGTTTTTTGCGATTGGAGCATTTATTTCTTGGCCGCATTCTTTGTTTAAATTCCTGAATATGCTAAGTTCAAACTGCAAACCTTGCAGGCCCTGCTACATTTCTTCCTTCAGGTCTTTATGGTCACCCAAGATTGGAAAGATTCTTACCTTACATACCCATAACTGGAACGCAGTATCTAAGATTCAGAGTAGTGGGTGCTCATTAAGAATTTACTGCTTGCTCTTTAGTTTATGTACTCAGCCTGATACTTGGAATGCTTAGTGCCAGTAATTACATACTTTTAATGACATTTCACATTTATCCTTTGAGTACGCTGTACCTTCAGTCCTGATGGTTCTTCTGGCAAGACCTGATCTAAAAATTTTTAGAACTTGTAGAACAGATAATGCTAGCATACCCACTCTCTGCCTCATGTTGTCAGCACTGTGATGTAGAGGGGATAAAGCCCTGACTATGGCCCAGGTAGCCCCAGTTCATTCAGTAGCTTGGGTGTCTTGGGCACTAGAAGGGACTGTCTCAGCAGTGGAAAGATACACCAGCATGTCCTGTTGCACATCCTGCCCTTAGGAGAGGAGTTTAACACAAAAGAAGGGGAGAAGTTAGTACATTGAAAAGCACTTGTCAGCAGCAATACGAAACTGCCCCAGGTGTCTTGATCTCCTCACTATCTCAGCATTTGGGTCACTGTTAGTGTGGGGAGGAAGGAGATACTATTGGATGAGGGGAGGCCCAGGGGGCAGATGGTCAGCTGTGAGGAGCCAAAAAAAGTCTCCGATGTTGTATTGGTGTTGAAACTGAGACCTCTGTATCTTTGACAGAACTCTGAGGAAGGAGTACATTACAACCCCCATCTCTTTGATTGTAGTCTTAATTGTAAATCTTTAGACCTGGCAGCCAGGTCTCTTAACTTCGGATCAGGCTGGCCATGGAAGCCTATAGTTTGGCCCAGGAGACAGGATTGACCCTTGTGGTTCATTCTGTTCTATCTAAGGCAAATGTTCTGGCAGATGAGTTTGGCAGAAGAGACCAATCTTCATGAACAGATAAGCGAGAATGTTTTTATAGACTTTACCCACGGGTCTGGTGTGTGTTACAAGTGGACAGTTTTTTGCTTCTTCAGAAAGCTAAAGGTTAAACCGGTTTTGCACCAGGCTACCAACTACCAGGGCTTGGGCCGCAACTATTTTCTCTAACAGATGAGTGGGTTTGTTTCTAAAACCTCTTCTTCCCATCTCCTTTGCATTAATTCAAAGGATGAAAAAGGACAAGGCCAGAGGTACTAACCTTAGCACTCTTATGAATGTATCAGTGTTTGTGCCCTATTAAACATGGTATGGATCGATCCTATTCCACTGCCTTAGCATGTGGACCTTCTATACCCCAGCCTGATAAACCCAAGACTGAGAGCAAGGATGATTCAGTGCTCTTCTCCTTTAGGTGCATGCTTACTTAAGACATGCTCGCTATTAAGAGGAAAGATAGAAAAACAAATCTAAGGGAATCGTACCGAGCAAAATTGAAAAGACCCTTCATTTCCTGCTGTAAGGGAGGCCTTGTGAAACTTACATGGTCCTTGGTGTCCATGGCCTCCAAATACCTGTCCATCCTTTCTAAATCTGGATCATCTTGTATCTCATTTAAGATGTCTGCTGTTTGTCGGCCCTGGAATTCCATGACCCCTTTTTATTCATTGTTGCTAGTGAAACAGTTTGGGTATTACATTTAAGTTATCCAAAGGAAGTCTCCCCTTCTTGGGATCTAAACTATTGGTTGGAAAAAATTAACATTACCACCATTTGAGCCAACAGCTGTAATACTCTATACATGCTAGACATGCAAGACTGTCTTCCTTGTGGCAGGAACTTCTACCAGGAGCCTTTCTCATCATCCACAAAAAAAATGGTAATCTTTATCACCAAGCCTACCTTTGTGTCCAAGCTGGTGACATCTGTTTCTCTCACTCTTAAATTAGGCCATTAACCTTTCCAGTTATATACCCAACCACACGGGAAAAGGGGAAAGGATCTTGCATGTTCTAGTTGTGCACAGGAAATGGGAATTTACTTAAAAACTAAGGGAAGAGAAACCAGTGTATTCATTGCTTTTGCAAAGGGAATGGGAGGACAGGCCTGTTTCAAAACACTGCCCATATGACCGTCTTACTATATCATGTTCTTTCCATGGCAAAACTGTAACAGGGCATTTAAAAGACCTGCTCCTCAAGAGCAACAGCAAGCACCATGACACTCCTTAGAAGGGTCAACACTGGGATTATCTGGGAAGCAACTACCTGGTCATCTCTTTGCACCTTCTTCAGTCTCTGACTTGAACACTGCTTCTAAAGCCAGGACAAGATTTGCCACTGCCATCTTGCATGGGCTGTTACAGCCAATATGTTCATGGAACAGACTTCTGTTTCATCCACAAGTTTGGAGTCTTCACAAAGTTTAGCACTACCACAACAATGAATAGTATGATGAACACAGTGTAGTAGTTTAACATAACTGTAGATGCTCCAGTATGTTTACTGTTGCAATAATTACCTTCCTCTGTTTCCTGCTTTTCCCCTTCATGACATGGGGTCAGTGCACAGATGCCTTTTCCTCCCATATTTCTTCTCATAACCCTACAACGCTCCCCAACCTTGGGTTTGAGTAGTGTATGGAGGGGAACTTTTTGGGAGAGCAGTTCTGTGGTTGGGCTGCATCCATGGTGGGGGGGTCATTTTCCACCTGGGTAGCTAGTGCTCTAGTTTCTACCAGATTCCCTGTAGGTTACAAAGACAAGAAAGAACTAATGTGGTTGAATGTCTCTTCTATCACAGGCATGCTGCCATCCAACCCAACCAAAAGGGGAAGAGTGAAAAGCTCAGATTAGATGTTCTGTAGCAGAAATCTCAAAACTTGGCACTACTGCAACAATGAACATGTCCTAATGTCTTCAATTATGGGAAGTTTCAACACAACTGTACAACGTTCAAGTAGAATCACTATTTGCTGTAGTAACTCTTACCTCTCAGGATGGACCCCCTCACTAATCTCCTGCACAGTGAAGTACAGTGTTGAAGGGAGCCACAAGGGGCATTATATTAAATTAGCCAATAAATTGGCTCTCCAGTTCGAAGCATATGACCTCTGCAATTTTTTTTCCAGCAGAGAGAAGAGCAGAAGGTGGCAAGTGCTGGATGATGTTCGTGTTTCACTGTTGCAGTCATCAGATTTGGGTTATCTGCCTGCAGTAGCCCTCAGTCGGTCTGATTATCAAAGTCTTGGGTCCTGTGTCGGTGCTGTCTCATCTTCCATGATGTCAGGTAGTCAGGGGTATAAAGCATGCAGCTGACACCATTACATCAGTCTTTCTAGCCGTGCGGTGCCCGAAGCAGAAGCATTTCGCAAGTGCCGGTCCTGAAATTTTCGTTTCGAGTTTCAGAACCGAAGTCTTCAACTAAAGCTAAGTACCCCATTGGGGAAACTTTTTCTTGCTCAAAACCGATGTCAGCAAAAGTCAATTGTATTTCTTGTGGAAAGCAAATACCGCATAAAGATTTCCGTTCATATTGTATTCCTTGCCTAGGCCCTGACCACGACGTACCTCGCTGTAGGTTTTGTGCCTTATTTAAGCAACAAACTATTCGTCCGTATATTTATGCATCTAAATATTTTGGTACTCGGTTCAGTTATCCAGATGTGTCTTCGGTAAGCCGTCCGACTACCGACATTCTGAAAAAACGCAAAGATAGAAACAGGCAGCCTAGGTCCAAAGCTGTTGACGCTTCTCCTGAGCCAGTTGCCAGTTCGCCGGTACTCAGTGAGGCGCTTTCGCAGCCCCTGATACCCGCTACTTCAGATTTGCAGGCCTCTACTGAGACCCATTCGGAGTCAGGTATGCCGCGAGATGCTTCAACTGTGGTACCTGCGGATGTCTTTACCTTGGATGGGTCCGGAGCCGCTGTGCAGGCACCAGATTCTGAGGGTTTATTCAGGCCTACTGACTTGCGTATTAAACAGACGCCATCTTCTTTAAGGCCTAAAACTCAAACCATGCGTAGAAAACCGACGCCCAGACCGTATGGTCAGGCCTCTATGCATAAAAAAACAAATAAGAATGGCTGAAGACCTTATTACCTTAATCAGGGGAGGTCAACCTTCCCCCTCTAAGAATCCTAGGACTGAATTTGCTTATGATACTTCTGACCAGGATTCTGAAATTTCTGTTTCCTCTGATGACCAGGATTTACCCTGATCTCTGAGGATTCTGATGCAGAGGACTCTATTCCCTCTGCTTCCCCCCCAGAGGATTTCTCTTTTGGTGAAAACTTGCATACTCTTGGGGAGCATTTTCATTGGGAAAGCCAGGATTACTCTTGATTCTGAAAAGAGGCTTAGGGATTTCTTACTTCTGCCTCAGCACAGGCCTTTAGCTATTCCCTCCTGTACTAGACATTGTTGATGCCTTTTCAGAATGTAGCTTGGCCCCTGACTCTTTACCTCCTGCTCCCAGAAAACCTGATAGGGTATGTGACTCTCACAAGTTCCTTTTTAAAAAATCCTACTGCGGATCCTGAGACCATTTCACAGGGACCCAATGGCATTAAGGCTTCTACTGCCAAAAATCCTACCCCCTCTGATAGAGACTCCAGGACACTTGATAGATGGGGTAAGAAGGTATACACTTCTGCAAGTTTGCCCATTAGGGCCTTAAACTGCCAGTTTCATATGTTAAAGTATCAGCAGCATATTATTGGATTGCTTAAACAGAAAATGTTGATTCCTGACTGTGCTGAAAATAAGGATTTACAGGATTTAATGCATTCTGCTGAACAGGTTGGAAAACGTACCTTGCAATGTGGTTTTGATTCACTAGAAGCATCTTGCAGGGCTGCTGTCATTGGGTCTGTACTTAGAAGGCATGCTTGGCTTAAGGAGCAATCCTTGCCAGATCATGTTAAAACTAAATTACTGGATGTTCCCTTAAATCAGGACCGCCTGTTTGGCAACAAAGCAGAAGTTCTTAAACAGATGGAGGAAAAAGCTAAATCTATGCAAATTGTTAGATTTCCTACAAGTCAGCCTCCAAGATTTAGTAGCATTGGCCCTCTAAGAATTAGTCTTTGCCTGTCTCTTCCAGGCCTTCTCAGTCCAAACCCAGACCCAGCAGCACACCCAGGCTTTAGTCCCAGGGTACATACAGGACTAAGCAGTGGGGGGCTCACACTTCCAAATCAGGGAGTAGTAAGACTCCCCCCATGGTAAACTGTCTCAGTGACTTAAGTTTAAAACTTCCAAGCACTTGTCAACTGACTGCTCCTTTAGGGAGAAAGATAACTGGGAACTCATTACCCAGGACGAATGGGTTTTAAGTAGTTTCCCCAAGGATAGATTTCACTTCCACACATTACCAACCCCAAATGGTTGGCCAGATCTACCCTCAAATCAGTGGACAGAGGCTCAAAAGCAAATACTCTCTCTCCTAAGCATAAAGGCTATTCATACTGTACCAGAAGAGGAAAAGGGACAAGGTTTCTACTCAAGACTTTTCCCTGGTACCCCGAAAAGACAAATCATGGCGTCCTATCCTGGACCTGTCTATCTTGAACACCTTTTTGGTGATTCCAAAATTGAAGATGCTAACTCTTCACAGTTGCTTCCAATGCTAGGCAAAGATGCCTGGTTGGCAACACTCTAAAGGAAGCCTACCTGCACATCCCAATCAGGGAATCTTGCAGAAGATGAAGAGACAAAATCCCTCAACACTGAATAAAGTAACCAACGAAAAAATTACAAGTGACAGAAAAGCAAAAAAACATGTTGGTAACGCACAGCAGGGAACTAATTACAAAAATAATAAGCACTTTCACTGAATCCTTCTGCTTCATCAGTCTAACAGTGAATGCGAAGAACTTCACATTTAAAAAGACTCACTATATCAAATTAACCAATCAACAGTCATGCTAATAATTAAAGCCCTATTAACACTAAAAAAGCCATAGTTCAGATACCTAATATAAAATAGAGGATACATACATTAATATCAAATATATATAAAAACATTTAACTACACTGTATGCAAAGTGTTTATAAATAGGAACAATGACACTAATATAAAAATATTAATATAAATATAAAATAAATTAATATCTCAATACAACCATTTATAAAATGAATTTCTGTGCTTAAGGGCCCTGGCTCAAGGGATATCTTGTTATTAAGGCCCTGGTGGCCTATCAGCTTGAAATTTCAGTATCCGTTTTTGTTCGGAGGCTTCAGTGTTACTGCTCAGATTGCCTCCCCTCTTAACAGGGACCATCTCGAGCACTAAAAACTTGAACCTATGGGTAGGTCCCTCTTTCTGTACATGCACAGCTAACGCATTACTCTTTCACATTCTTATCACGCATGTGCTTTAAGATCCTATCTCTTAGATGTTGATTGGTCTTGCCTATATAGAAAGCAAAACATTGTAAGCAGTAACCAAAATAGACCACATTCTTGGTATAACAGTATGCATAAAAATGGTATTATGGAGAGGAATGAGTCAGATAATGAAGTATTATGACTGCCGCTGACTTATGCCAGTAATATACATGTGGTGTGTGACATTAAGAATAATTGGGATATTCTGTTGTGAAGGAATTAAATGGAGTAGTGGGAGAGCAACCATCTTTTACTTTTAAAAATAATAGATCTCTTAAAAGACAACTTTGCTATAAAGCTGTAAGTACTCATAAATATATTCTGACAGACTTGGCACCTATACATGTAGAAGATGCACAGCATGCTCTAGTATACATGTCTGGAGACAATTTATACACCCACAGAAATGGTTTACAATAGAGGCAAATTTTTATGCTGACTTGTACCAAGAATGTGGTTTATTTTAGTTATTGCGTACAATGATGTTCGTGTTTCACTGTTGCAGTCATTACACTTGGGTTATCCTGCTGGCAGGCGACCTGCAGTCGGCCTGAGTTCCAAAGTCTTGGTTTGGTGTCTGTTGCTGTTGCCTCTTCCCTGACGTCAGTGCGCCAGGGGTATAAAAGTTGCAACCGACACCATTTTCTTCAGTCTTTTTTGCCGCGCGATTCCCGAAGCAAAAGCAGTTCGTAAGTGCCGGTCGGCCGACTCCTGAGATTTTCCGAAATTGAGTTTCAGAACCGAAGTCTTCAATAAAGCTAAGTACCCCATTGGGGAAACTTTTTCTTGCTACAGACCAATGTCAGTAAAAGTTAATAATTGTATTTCTTGTGGGAAGCAATACCTCATAAGGACTTTAACTCTTACTGTATTCCTTGCCTAGGCCCTGACCACGATGTTACCAGTTGTCGGTTTTGTGCTAGATTCAATAAACGCACTATTAAACTTCGGTTTGATTTTGCTTTACATTATTTTGGCCGAAGATTTAATTACATAATGCCGTCGGAACAACCGACCGGAATTTATAAAAAAACCGCAAAGACAAAGAAGACAGGCAACCGAGGTCCAAAACCAACGATGAAGCCTCTTCAAGGCCCGTTGCCGGTTCTCAGTGAGGTGCTTTTGCAGCCCCTGACACCCGCTACCTCAGAGCCACAAGGCTTAACCAACAGCCACGTGGAGACTCCAAGGCCTGTGGAAACTCCAAGGTATTGGGCCTACGGAAACTATTCCCTCAGATGGGTCTGGAGCCGCTGAGCAGGCATCAGCTTCTGAGGGTGTTTTCAGACCTTCACAGCTTACAATTAAGCCCACTACAGCAGCCAAGGCAGTCAAAAACACCATTAAAGACAAGGAAACAAGTACAGCATTCTCCAGAACAGTCATCCATGCCAAAGAAACAGATGCTTAAAATGGCTGAAGACCTAATTACTTTAATCAGGGGTTCCCATCCCCCTCCTGACAAAAGGCCTAGGCAAGACACTGACTATGATTCCTCTGACCAGGTTTCCATTTCCTCTGATTCCTCTTCTGATCAGGGATATTCTCTCCCTCCCTATGAGGATTGTGATGCAGAAGAGTCTATACCTTCAGCCTCTCCGCCTGAGGATTATTCTTTTGGGGAAACCCAGCACACCATGAGGGAGCATTTCCATTGGGAGAGCCAGGATTATTCAGAATCCAAGAAAAGGCTCAGAGACTTCCTTTTATTGCCTCAGCACAGGCCCCTAGCTACCCCCAATGTGCTTGATATTGTTGATGTTTTCTCTGAATCCAGTCTGTTTTCTGATTCTTTACCCCCTGCACCAGTCAAGCCAGACATGTACTACAGGGTTCCTGACTCTCATAAATTTCTTTACAAAAACCCCGCTGCAGACCCAGAAACAATTTCTCAAGGTCTTAAAGGGGTTAAGGCTTCCACTTCTAAAAATCCTGTCCCCTCTGATAGGGATTCCAGAGCTCTGGACAGATTGGGGGAAAAAAGTTTACACTTCTGCTACTTTAGTTGTAAGGGCTTTAAATTGCCAGTTTCACATGCTTAAATATCAACAGTACCTCATTTCTTTGTTAAAACAGAAAATGGTTTCAAATTCAGAAAGTCCTGACAGTAAGGAAACGCAGGATTTATTGCATGCATTTGAACAAGTCGGAAAGCATACTCTGCAATGTGGTTTTGATTCATTAGAGGCTTCTTGTAGAGCCGCAGTTACAGGCTCAGTTATTCGAAGGCATGCTTGGCTAAAGGAACAAAGTTTACCTGACCATGTTAAAGTAAAATTATTGGATGCTCCACTACAGCATGATACTTTGGTGTTAAGGCAGAAGAAGTGTTAAAGAAAATGGAGGATAAAGCAAAATCAATGCAGACAGTGAAGGATTTCTTACAGGTTCAACCACCTAGATTTAGCAGAAACTGGCCTTCAAAAAATTGGTCCTTTCCAGTGTCAGACAGGCCACAAAGAGGCAGATACAGACGCCCAAGAGGCAGATCTCAGCCCCAAGGCTCCTATAGACCCAAACAATGGGGTGCTTCGGCCCCCAAAGGAGGGGAAGACAAATCACAACCTTATAGGAAACGGTCCCAATGACTTCCCTCTACAAATGCCAAGCACTTACCTTTTGGCAGCAACCCTAGGGGGAAAGCTAGCACTTTTCTCAAATAATTGGCACATGACCACCCAGGACCAATGAGTGCTGAATATTGTTTCTCAGGGTTACAGGTTCCACTTCCACACGCTTCCAAAATCAAAAGGTATGCCAGACCTGCCACAAAATCAATGGGCAGAGGCGCAAAGCCAGATTGCTGCTCTTATGGGCATGGGAGCTATTCAAAGAGTTACACAGCAAGAAAAGGGACAAGGATTTTACTCAAGACTTTTCTTAGTACCCAGAAAGGACAAAGCCTGGAGACCAATACTGGACCTGTCAATCCTAAACACTTTCCTGGATGTTCCAAAATTCAAAATGTTAACACTTCAGCAACTTCTGCCCATGCTGGGCAAGAAGGCTTGGCTAGTTACTTTGGACCTCAAGGAGGCATACCTGCATGTCCCAATCAGACAATTGTGCAGAAGATACCTCAGATTCATAGCAGGCTCAATGCATTACCAATTCTCTGCACTGCCCTTTGGCTTATCTACTGCGCCCAGGGTCTTCACAAAATGCCTGGCACCTGTAATTGCATTTTGCAAACAAAAAGGAATTCAAATATATCCCTACTTGGACGACTGCCTTATTCAAGCAGAGAGCAAGGACATTCTTCTAAAGCATCTGGCATTTGTAAAAAGATTACTAATTTGCCTAGGGTACACAGTAAACGAAAAGAAATCAAAACTAGTGCCCTCTCAAGAGATAATATTCCTGGGTGCAAGCTTAAATACAACTACCCAGATGGCTTATCTCATGCCAGACAAACAAAGGCAACTGACTCATTACTTTCAAATGATGGCAACAAACACCCAGCTCCCTGCAAGAAAAATTCTGCAGGCCCTGGGCTTCATGGCATCCTGCATTCTACTAATTCCATATGCAAAACTGCATATGAGGAAACTACAATGGTATCTAAAAAGTGTTTGGACTCCGCATTGTCACAGCCTGGAGACTATCATAACTTTAATTCCCTGCCTACAATAGGAGTTTCGATGGTGGTCCCAGTCTTTTCACCACAACAAGGGACAGCCTTTCACCTTACCCACAGCCAGGCAGACAATAACAGATGCATCGGATTATGCCTGGGGGGCACATATGGCAGGAAAATGTATTCAGGGCACGTGGCCCAAGGTACAAATGCATCTACACATCAATCAAAAAGAGATGCTAGCTGTACAGAATGCCCTGACAGCTTTCAAGGACCTACTACATCCAGGACAACTATTAATAAAGACCGACAATACCACAGTTATGTGGTACATAAACAAGGGGGCACACATTCCTACCCCCTATGCAGGCAAGCCATGACTTTGTGGAACACAGCACAGACCTATCAAGTACATCTGCAGGCACAATTCCTGCCAGGAACAAAAAATACACTTACAGACGAACTAAGCAGAAATCTCATGGATTCTCACGAATGGAAACTAAATCCACCGGTATTCAGCATGATAACGAGGAAATGGGGACGCCCAGACGTAGATCTTTTTGCCTCCCCTCACAGTTACCAAATACAGAAATTCTGCACAAGAACTTATCACTCTCAAACATGGAAAGTGGATGCTCTATCATTCAGCTGGAAAGGCCTGACAGTCTATGCCTTTCCTCCTATGCCTCTTCTTACCAAGGTGCTCCTAAAAGTCAGACAAGAAAGGCCAAAAATGATCCTGATTGCCCCAGACTGGCCACGACAGCACTGGTACCCAATCCTAAAGAGCTTGTCTCAAGGCCCAGCTTGGCCTCTACCTCAAATTCCTCATCTTCTGACGCAACAAAACAATCAGATTCTACACAGTCAACTCAGAACCTTAAATCTGGCAGCATGGCAGATAATGTAGCCACTCAGACTGCACCTCTCTCTAAAGTGGTTATGGATGTCATTTTAGAAGCCAGGAGGCCCAGCACTAGGAAATCTTATGCAGAAAAATGGAAGAGATTCTGTGTTTGGAACCAGGCACAAGGGCTCGAGCCACTTGTCCCTAACATACCTCAGATTCTACAATACCTAACTGAGATGCTGGACAAAGGCCTATCTTTCTCATCAATTAAAACCCATGCCTCTGCCACTTCAGCTCATTACAATACGGAACCTCTTATTTTTTTCACATCC